>NC_088244.1:43201517-43501517 GCF_036934945.1 Oncorhynchus masou masou | reverse complement strand
AGAGAAGCATCACACAAAAGCCTAGTACCGCAACAGGCTTTCCACAAACAAATTATTGTATTTATCAAGTGTCAACTGCATCCTCATCCCTATTAATAATGGAACCTTCGTTGAACCTGCAAATGAGAAGTGAGTGTTGCGACCGCCTATTAAACCCAGCAGCGGAGATGGTGCATCTGAATACATAAAATCCCTCCAACATACAAAAGTGTGCTCAGGAGCTAAACCAAAATCCTGCCTCAGAAACACCATCCATTAACTGTTAAATTGACGGGCCAAAAAGGAGACGTAACCAACAGCGTCCACCTAAATCCCAATATCTCACACTTGACAGGACTGCATAACAACGGGAGACAGAAACACCCATACAAGCGTTTTACATGACTGTTAACCATTCAGAGACAGGATGCTGTCATGGCATTCCTCCCTTACACATGCTTCAGAAAAGGAGTGCTTAGACACACAGGCTTGTTTTGTTACAAGCTGATCTGCAATTGGAATCCCCATCAGAGGCGGCAGTAGATTAGTGACAAGGGAGAGTGACAGAGGGGTAGATAGAACCACTGTGGTTATTATCTAACCCTGCTGGTCATCTATGAACGTTTAACCGTCTTGAACGACGATCTGGCCTTAGTGGCATTACTCTTATAATCTCCACCCGGCACAGCCAGAAGAGGACTGGCCACCCCTCAGAGCATGATTCCTCTCTAGGTTTCTTCCTAGGTTCCTTCCTGCCTTTCTAGGAAGTTTTTCCTAGTCACTGTGCTTCTACATCTGCATTTCTTGCGCTTTGGGGTTTTAGGCTAGGTATCTGTATAGCACTTTGTGATAGCTGCTGTTGTAAAATGGGCTTTATAAAATAAATGTGATTGATTGAATTTGAGATACAGAAAGAGAAATGTATATACATTTACATAGAGAGGGGAAGGAAGTAGAGACAAGCAGAGGAGAGAGAACAAGAGGGAGGGTAAGAGAGATGTGATTCTCTGATACTTCCAGCCAACATCCAGGGGAGAGATTCTCTCTAAACCCGCCTGTCTGCTATGAGTACATTGAAAGACTGCTGCGCTCACTCATGCCATACAAGCCATAGAAATCACCTAGCAACAGGATGCAACAACCAACACAATACCAACCTTGTTTTAGTTTGCTTTACACATCTTTGATGGGAATGCTTCCTTAGCACGGACTAGTTTACAATGCTTTCCTTTGAAGACATTGAGGTGAAGGGGAGAACATTCTGGTGGTTTTCCATATAAAAAAAAATGTTGAGAATGATCAGGACCGTTCAAAACAGAACTTTTTAAACATAGTAGTTCATTAGTATTTCAACATAGCAATGTTCAAGTAGCATAGCACGGTGGTGTAAGAATGTTCTCATGTGAAGAATGTTCTGGACCTTGGGCTGCATAATATTGTCACATAACGAACATGGTGGACATGCCGTCGGGCAGAGCTCTACTTGTCACTATGCTGCACTCAAATTTCTCTTCAGGGACAATAAAGATTTACTGAACTGAGCATAAGCATACCCAAGGAGACTCACGAGAAGGAAGGTGGACTGACTGAATCCAACTCTGCGAGTTCTTGAACTGAATCAATGTATTTTTCCCCAAGCAAGTATGTAGATTTGTCAGCAAAGGCTGTCAAATTACCTTCGTTGAAAGATAGTGTGTCACTCTGTGGCAGTGAGTGGCAAAATTAAAAACACACCTCTTATTAGAACGATAGACAAGTTATTGTTTTCTACCAAACAGGGAGATTTTTGATCAACTCCATAGAACCTATGGAGTTGATAAAACATCTCCCTGTTTGGTAGCATGTCAACGACATAGCCAGGTTCATCAATCAATCAATCAATCAATCAATAAAATCAATCAATCAATCAAATGTATTTCTGAAGCCCTTTTTACACCAGCAGATGTCACGAAGTGCTTAAACAGAAACCCTGCCTAAAACCCAAAATAGCAAGCAATGCAGATGTAGAAGCACTCCTGGCTATGTCACAGGGGTACCAGTGTCTTTTGGGCTTCCTAATGAATTATAAGTTAGACAGGACACGCTACACGGTACTCCGCTAGCATACACGGAGGAGAGCAAATGCCCGTTGGAGGCCAAAGCAGCATCCACTTTCGCTCACTGGCCTCCTAAGGACAGATGGATGCGATGGTCGCCAACCCATCCACTGCCTTCTGCCACTTTTTCACACTGGCTACACCCACCTTATACAGGCTCAGCTGTCTGCCTCTATATTAAATGAGTGCAACTGTTTTTTCCCCCTGTTTTTTGTTCTCATCACAGAAAAATCACAGTTTTGTAAACTCCTCAAAAGACTGTGTTCTTCAGGTTAAAGGATCCTGGTGTGAGGAATACTCACGCGGACCTGCTATCTCTAGTGTCTTTATCTTTTGTTTTCACGACAGAGCGATTTCAAGTTTGGCGTAATCTCCTTATTTGTCAAGTCACACTGACCTAGCTACCTGACAGCACTGAGGACGTCATTGTGATAAGAAAGCAATGAAAGCTTTCAGCAAGCTAACCAGATCTTTTAGGAGCCATTGAGATGAGAGAGAGAGCAAGAGAAAGGTAGTAGAGATACATCCAACATGTTATTGTTGTTGTGGCTCTATTTTCTCTCGAATAAAAAACACACACACCTTTTTAAGAAAAGCAAAGCAAGATGGCCGAACAACACCACTGTTATTTTCTTTTTTTAGTCATCCCCATCTGTCTCTGATGGTGAACTGAGGTCCACCTACGTACTGCAGGGAGGAATGAAAGGAAGAGTGAGAAAGAGAGAGAGAGGTATCTGTTGGAGCCCATTGTGTCTAGATGATTGCTCCCAAAGAATCTTCCCCACACACAGATAGCTGCTGTTACTGTAGATCAAAAACAGTCATACATGGCATAAATACTCATGTCAGAAACATCCATTTTTTTCTTTACAGTAAATAACTGCATTTTTCAATGATTATTGTAGCTTCAATGTATCTCTGGTGTCTGAGAATATGTTGTGATAGAAATAGTTCATCATAACCAAATCAAAAAATGTTGATTGCATACCATACAAGAACATGTAATGAATGTTAATTCAAGTTAATTCAAGTTGAACCCAACCTGCATTATCACTTTGATGTGCATTCAGGTACTTTTTTCAGTTCTGTGATAAAACAAAATTGATATGGCTGAAAAAATGTACATTCTCATGAAACGTGACTCAACGTTACATTTACAGCAACAACCAATACAATAATGCACATCTTCTCATACGTTTCCATTTGTTCAGAAATGTCTTAAACACAATTTACCCGGAAGCCGTAGATTTCATTCTGCTCTGCTCTAGTGTAATGTTGAGAGTAACATTTGCGGATCACTGTGCCATATGGTAGCATTGATCAAGGGTAGATACCGTGTCTGGCACTGGTCCCTTTCCTGTGGCGCTGTCTCAGCCCACTTGAAAGTAATTTGTGCTTCTAGTCCCAATGCCTTCCTTTCTATTATTTTCCTTTCTCTTCCTTTCCCACCAGGAACCATACCGTACATCAGACAAATCTCAGTGCTACTCTACAGTGCATTACACGGTCCAGCAATTTAGAAAAAAAAACGAATTTCAAATCTCCAAACTCAATCTTATCGCATTGTGAGTGGTGAGAGAGACTGGTGAATAATGTAATCAGTGAGAGTGAGTTTCAGCCGTTAGAAACCTTAAGGAAAGGAAATCTTTAACACTGCTGTAGTAATGTTGGATTCGGGTTCTTTCAACTCCTTTGGGTTCAATTGTGAAGATCCTCATTAGATATTTACTGCCTCTGCTGCTAATAAGAGCCAGCCTTCCTCTTGGCAGCATGGAGGAGTCCACTTGTCTTCAAAGAGAACAGGGCTTTCAGAGGAGGGCTGCTGAGAGATGCCACCGATGGTGAGGCAGTCTGGACTGGGTCCTTAACAGGTGCAAGAGCGGTAGGTAGCCAGAGTAGGTGCCTGCTACAAAAAAAGAGGTAACCAGCAGACACTTTTGAAAAGTGCTCATCAGTTTGTCTAGAGAGGCGTACCTTTGATCAAAGTCAGTACAAATCTTTCCGATCTGGTGATTGTTAAGGGGCTCCTTGAGCGTAGGTGATACTTCTCAGCCCAGCAAATTGGCAGCTAATGTTCCAGGGGCCCAACATGTCCTCCACCGGAACCCAGCACCTGTCTTCCGGACCATACCGCTCCCACTCCACGAGGTATTGAAGGCCCCTTGCCCGACGCCTCGAATCCAGGATGGACCGAACGGAGTACGCCGGGGCCCTCTCCATGTCCAGAGGGGGCAGAGGAACCTCCCGTACCTCAGACTCCTGGAGCGGACCAACCACCACCGGCCTGAGGAGAGACACATGGAACGAGGGGTTCATTCGGTAATCGGGGGGAAGCTGTAACCTTTAACACACCTCGTTCACTTTCTTCAGGACTTTAAATGACCCCACAAACCACGGACCCAGCATCTGGTAGGGCAGGCGGAGGGGCAGGTTTCGGGTCGAGGTGCAAACTCCTTGCCTGACTCCTGCCCTGCCTGACCTTACCTGACAAGGATTCAGTCTCCTCGCTGGCCGGATGTACTCCAGGTTGCGGTGGTCAATCCAGATGAGAAAAGGGTGTTTAGCTCCCTCAAGCATATGTCTCCACGCCTTCAAAGCCTTGACCACAGCCAACAGCTCCCGGTCCCCACATCATAGTTCCGCTCTGCCGGGCTGAGCTCCATCGAGAAGAATGCACAGGGGCGGAGCTTCGGTGGCGTGCCTGAGCGCAGAGAGAGCATGGCTCCTATCCCAGCCTCGGACGCGTCCACCTACACTATGAACACCAAAGAGAGGTCCGGATGGGCCAGCACGGAAGCCGAGGTAAACAGAGCCCTTAGGTGCCCAAAAGCCCTGTCCGCCTCAGCCGACCACTGCAAACGTACAGGACTTCCCTTCAGCAGTGAGGTAATGGGAGCCGCCACCTGGCCAAAACCCCGGATAAATCTCTGGTAGTACATTTACATTTTACATTTAAGTCATTTAGCAGACGCTCTTATACAAATTGGTGAATTCACCTTCTGACATCCAGTGGAACAGCCACTTTACAATAGTGCATCTAAATCATTAAGGGGGGGGTGAGAAGGATTACTTATCCTATCCTAGGTATTCCTTGAAGAGGTGGGGTTTCAGGTGTCTCCAGAAGGTGGTGATTGACTCCGCTGTCCTGGCGTCGTGAGGGAGTTTGTTCCACCATTGGGGGGCCAGAGCAGCGAACAGTTTTGACTGGGCTGAGCGGGAACTGTACTTCCTCAATGGTAGGGAGGCGAGCAGGCCAGAGGTGGATGAACGCAGTGCCCTTGCTTGGGTGTAGGGCCTGATCAGAGCCTGGAGGTACTGCGGTGCCGTTCCCCTCACAGCTCCGTAGGCAAGCACCATGGTCTTGTAGCGGATGCGAGCTTTAACTGGAAGCCAGTGGAGAGAGCGGAGGAGCGGGGTGACGTGAGAGAACTTGGGAAGGTTGAACACCAGACGGGCTGCGGCGTTCTGGATGAGTTGTAGGGGTTTAATGGCACAGGCAGGGAGCCCAGCCAACAGCGAGTTGCAGTAATCCAGACGGGAGATGACAAGTGCCTGGATTAGGACCTGCGCCGCTTCCTGTGTGAGGCAGGGTCGTACTCTGCGGATGTTGTAGAGCATGAACCTACAGGAACGGGCCACCGCCATGATGTTGGTTGAGAACGACAGGGTGTTGTCCAGGATCACGCCAAGGTTCTTAGCGCTCTGGGAGGAGAAAACAATGGAGTTGTCAACCGTGATGGCGAGATCATGGAACGGGCAGTCCTTCCCCGGGAGGAAGAGCAGCTCCGTCTTGCCGAGGTTCAGCTTGAGGTGGTGATCCGTCATCCACACTGATATGTCTGCCAGACATGCAGAGATGCGATTCGCCACCTGGTCATCAGAAGGGGGAAAGGAGAAGATGAATTGTGTGTCGTCTGCATAGCAATGATAGGAGAGACCATGTGAGGTTATGACAGAGCCAAGTGACTTGGTGTATAGCGAGAATAGGAGAGGGCCTAGAACAGAGCCCTGGGGGACACCAGTGGTGAGAGCGCGTGGCGAGGAGACAGATTCTCGCCACGCCACCTGGTAGGAGCGACCTGTCAGGTAGGACGCAATCCAAGCGTGGGCCGCGCCGGAGATGCCCAACTCGGAGAGGGTGGAGAGGAGGATCTGATGGTTCACAGTATCGAAGGCAGCCGATAGGTCTAGAAGGATGAGAGCAGAGGAGAGAGAGTTAGCCTTAGCAGTGCGGCAAACCCTAAAAAGTAATTGGCAAACCCTAAAAAACGCTGCACCTCCTTTACCGGAGGACTCCCTTTACTGGGATTCGGCCAATTAAGCATAGCTGAAATGCGGTCACTCTCCATCTCCACCCCTGAGGTGGAAATGCGATACCCTAGGAAGGAGACGGCCTGCTGAAAGAACAGGCATTTCTCAGCCTTGACGTACAGGTCTTGCTCCAACAGTCGTCCAAGCACTCTGCACTCCAGGGACACATGCTCGGCGCATGTAGCGGAGTATATCAGAATGTCATCGATATACACCACAACACCCTGCACGTGCAGGTCCCTGAAAATCTTGTCTACAAAGGATTGGAAGACTGATGGAGCATTCATCAACCCGTATGGCATGACAATGTACTCATAATGCCCTGAATGCCGTCTTCCACTCGTCTCCCTCCCTGACATGCACCAGGTTGTACGCGCTCCTGAGATCCAGTTTAGTGAAGAAGCATGCCCCGTGCATTGACTCAATCGCCGTGGCGATGAGAGGTAGCAGGTAACTCACCGTGATTTGATTTAGACCTCGATAGTCAATACACGGGCGCAGACCTCCCTCCTTCTTCTTCACAAAAAAGAAACTCGAGGAGGCGGGTGAAGTGGAGGACCGAATGTACCCCTGACGCAGGGATTCAGAGACATATGTCTCCATAGCCGCCGTCTCCTCTTGCGACAGGGGATACACGTGACTCCTGGGAAGTGTACCAGGAGATTTATCGCACAATCCCCCTCGCGACCACCCCTTGAGAGCCCTCTGTTGCCATGAAATAGGGGAAAAAAACATGCACAAACAGGTGGACACCAGAGAGCTCTGGATGAGAGTGGTGCAAACTCACCTGGGGTGACGCCAGAGAGCCCTGCCTGCTGCCTCGACTCCCAGAGGCACCAACCCGGCACCGACCAGCAGTGTGTGCCCTCTGCGGCCACAGATGGTGCACGTGAAGGCCCCTCCTCCGACCTCCCTGAGCGCAGCCCCTCCCAGCTCCATAGGCACCGGAGCGGGGGTTCTGGAAGCTGGAACCGACACAGCCCTCTCTGGACATCCGCGGGTGACCAGCAGGTTATCCAACCGAATGGACAGATCCACCAGCTGGTCAAAGGTGATGGTGGCATCCCTGCAGGCCACCCCCTGACGGACATCCTCGCACAGGCTGCATCGGTAGTGGTCGATGAGGGCCCTGTCGTTCCAACCTGCTCCGGAGGCCAAGGTCCGCTCTACCCTCAGGCAGATGGTCAAAGATGTTTTGCTTCTTGAGTGTAAGGTTTTGCTAATAGTGTACTACTTTTCATTTGAGTGTGTAAGCAATCCAAAAAAAAGTAAAAAAATATGTTTTTTTAAACTTTCAACACGTAAAGTGACGTTTGGTTACAGTATTATGAATCTCCATGTCAACATTTTGGGCGTGTTGGGAAATAAATTAGTTTCTTCAGTCTGCAACATTGGTTTTGTGTAGTGTTTGGTGAATTTACATTATATGTGTACTTTATTGATAGTAGCCTACTCTAATCATAGGGTAGTAGAAGTGCTAAAAGTGTTTTAGGTTTATCACAGCAGAGTGTAACTCGTGCAAACAGAGTATAGTAATGTGAAACGTGTGTGTAACAAAGTGTGGTTTTTAAAAAGAAGTGTATAGTTTTTACAAGAGTGTTTAATTTTGCAAAGGATCTGTATTGGTTTGCTAATTGGGTGTGTGGTTGTGCTAATTGTATGTAGTGTTTTGAAAACACGGGCCCTATTTTGAAAATCGTGCTTAAGCAATCAAAAAAAAACGGTCATTGGCAGAAGTAACAACAAAACAGTGCAAAACAGTCACAATAATGCATAAGTTAAACAATTAAACACACTCGGGCTCAACATGATACCCGGGGAAAAACCAGCCTGGTAAACATGTAACAAAACAATTCCACAGAAAGACATGGGGGAAACAGAGGGAATATATATATATAGTGTGATTAGGGAATGTAAACCAGGTGTGCGGGGAAACAAGACAAAACAAATGGAACAATGACAAGTGGAGCGGCGATGGCTAAAAGATCGGTGCCGTCGACCGCCAAACGCCGCCCATACAAGGAGAGGAGCCGACTTCGGCGGAAGTCGTGACAGTGGAGTTTAAATTTTTTTTTATTAAATAAAAATGTAAAGCTGAAATGTCTTGAGTCAACATTTCAACCACTTTTCTTTGGCAAGCCTAACTTTTTGTATTCATTTTTATTTAACCTTTATTTAACTAGGCAGGTCAGTTAAAGAACAAATTCTTATTTTACAGTGACGGCCTACCATGGCCAAACCCACCCCTAACCTGGACGACACTGGGCCAATTGTGCGCCGCCCTATGGGTATCCCGATCACAGCAGGTTGTGATGCGGCCCGGGATCGAACCAAGGTCTGTAGTGATGCCTCTAGCACTGAGATGAAGTGCCTTAGACTGCTGTGCCACTTGAGAGGCCAAAAAACAGTCAAATAATAAGTTGCATGGACTCACTCAGCATTCAATAATAGTGTTTAACATGATTTTTGAATGACTACCTCATCTCTGTACCCCACACATACAATTATCTGTAAGGTCCCTCAGTCAAGCAGTGCATTTTAAACACAGATTCAACCACAATGACTAGAGAGGCTTTCCAGTGCCTCACAACTTTGGTAGATATTTGACATTGAATATCCCTTTGATTATGGTAAAGTTATTAATTACACTTTGGCTTATGTATCAATACACCCAGTCACTAGAAAGATACAGACCTCCTTTCTAACTCTGTTTTGGGAGATGAAGGAAACCGCTCAGGAATTTCACCATGAGGCCAATGGTGACTTTAAAACAGTTACAGAGTTGAATGGCTGTGATAGAAAAAACTGAGGTAGGAGGAACATTGTAGTTACTCCACAATACTAACCTGATTAACCGAGTGAAAAGAAGGAAGCCTGTACACAATAAAAATATTCCAAAACATGCATCCTATTTGCAACAAGGTAAATACTAACCAATAGCCACATTTGAACTAATGTGTTGACAACCTTAACAGCAACACTTTTTTTTCTGTGTCAAACATGATACTTTACCAGTAAAACTGAAACAAATGTAGAAAGCATTTAACTTTTTGTCCTGAATACAAAGTGTTATGTTTGGGGGAAATCCAATACAACACATTACTGAGTACCACTCTCCATATTTTCAAGAATAGTGGGGGCTGCGTCATATTATGGGTTTCCCTGGAATCAATCAGGCCTGGGTAGTTTTTCAGGGTGAAAAATAAACAGAATGGAGCTAAGCACAGGCAAAATCCTAGAGGAAAACCTGGTTCAGTCTGTTTTCCACCAGACACTGGGAGATTAATTCACCGTTCAGCAGGAAATTTACCTAAAACACAAGGCCAAATCTACACTGGGAGTTGACAGTGAATGTTCCCCAGTAGCCAAATGACAGTTTTGACTTACATCTGTTTAAAAAAAATCTATGGCAAGACTTGAAAATGGTTGTCTAGCAATGATCAACAACCAATTTGACAGAGCTTGAAGAGTAATGTGCAAATGTTGCACTATCCAGGTGTGGAAAGCTCTTAGAAATGTACCCAGAAAGACTCACAGCTGTAATTGTTGCCAGAGGTGATTATAATGTATTGAGTCAGAGGGTTGAATACTTATCTAACCGAGAAATATTAGTGTTTTATTTTTCACATTATTATTATTTATATATATATATATATATATATATATATATATATATATATATATATATATATATATATATATATATATATTTTTTACAAATGTTAGAATATTTCTCCACTTTGACATTAGAGTATTTTGTGTAGATTGTTGACCAAAAATGACAATTCCATTCATTTTAAGACACCAAAATGTCATAAAATTCAAGCAGTGTGAATACTTTCTGAAGGCACTGCATCGGGAAATTTCATGTAATGTATTTCAAAATTAAACATTAAAGAATGTTTTTTAGAATATATTTTCACATGTATTTATCAATATATTTACAATTGCATTTGGAAATATTTTGTTAAACATTCTCCAACATGCATTTCAATCTATGGCAAATCCAAAACACTAACCAATAGCCACATCTTAACTAATGTGTTAACAACCTTAAACAGCAACACTTTAGGCTCTTCTGTGTCAAACATGATAATTTATCGGTTCTGTAGTGACACCAAGCCTTTCATGTAGATATGACAAATAAGTCAACTTAACAAGAGCATTTGATCCAACATCCAGAACTTTACGTTTACAGTATTGGGTCACTTTTGGTATGTTAAGTAGAAATTATACACCAATATTGAATTTTAGCCTGTCATATGAAATTAAGTGCCCTTTAATATATTGAGGATTCAATCAATCTGAATTTCAATATGAATTAAGACTTGCTAAAGTGCAAAAATGTTGACATGTCCCTTTACGCACATTCTGTGACTAAGGTTTTAACCCACTAACCCCCCAAAATACTCCAAGTTTTCACTACCATTGTAAAGCTCTGGCTTATTTTGTTGCTTCGACAAAGTTATTTCTGAAGATGATTATTTATTTAATATGATTAGTGATTCATTTACGTCTGTCCCCCATTTTAAGGTCAACCCTGTTATGTGAACTGAACTCTCATTTCATTATGGTGAAACTATTCCTTTTTAAAACTATTTATTTTAAAACGAAACATTGAACATCTAATAGTCTCGTCATCTAATAGTGTAAATGCAGCTGAGTTGATTCTACTCTTTTTGGCCATTTTCTGGTGCTTTGTGGTGAAAAAGTGAGCGGGTCACCATAACACATCAAAATGTGTTACCATAGGCTAGACATTTTTTTATTTTTTTATTTAACATTTCAGTTGCCCCTCCCTGTTACACAAAACAAGCTTCCATTCCCCCTGTCGCCAGGGGAGTCATGGTTGATTTAACTAATAGGCTAATTACCAGTTTGAGGTCCGTTCAAGTGGATTTTTCCCAGGTGTGGTAAATTCCCACTTCCCATTTTGTGACAACGCACCATAACACCGTTTACCATCAATGTAGAGCCGTATAATACCAGTCATTGGAAGCCCAAAACCTAGACCTACACTTTGACATATTGTGGTTGACATATAGTGATGTAGGATGTATAGTTTTGGTTCTGGAATATTGTTAGAATATTGTCAGGCATCACATTAATTTCTGGAATATTGTCAGAATATTGTCAGGCATCACATTAATTTCTGGAATATTGTCGGAATATTGTCAGGTATCACATTCATTTCTGGAATATTGTCAGGCATCACATTCATTTCTGGAATATTGTCAGAATATTGTCAGGCATCACATTCATTTCTGAAATATTGTCAGAATATTGTCAGGCGTCACATTCATTTCTGGAATATTGTCAGAATATTGTCAGGCATCACATTCATTTCTGGAATATTGTCAGAATATTGTCAGGCATCACATTCATTTCTGGAATATTGTCAGGCATCACATTCATTTCTGGAATATTGTCAGAATATTGTCAGGCATCACATTAATTTCTGGAATATTGTCAGAATATTGTCAGGCGTCACATTCATTTCTGGAATATTGTCAGAATATTGTCAGGCATCACATTAATTTCTGGAATATTGTCAGAATATTGTCAGGCATCACATTCATTTCTGGAATATTGTCAGGCATCACATTCATTTCTGGAATATTGTCGGAATATTGTCAGGTATCACATTCATTTCTGGAATATTGTCAGGCATCACATTCATTTCTGGAATATTGTCAGAATATTGTCAGGCATCACATTCATTTCTGAAATATTGTCAGAATATTGTCAGGCGTCACATTCATTTCTGGAATATTGTCAGAATATTGTCAGGCATCACATTCATTTCTGGAATATTGTCAGAATATTGTCAGGCATCACATTCATTTCTGGAATATTGTCAGGCATCACATTAATTTCTGGAATATTGTCAGAATATTGTCAAGCATCACATTAATTTCTGGAATATTGTCAGAATATTGTCAGGCATCACAAGCATTTAAGCAAAGAAGCAAATGATTGTACATACATCTCTGGAAAACATTTTAAGCGATTACATGCATTATAACATGGGACAATTGTGAGCAGCAGTACATAATTGAAGATGTCCTCTGAAGACGGACTTTGTGAGGGCAAATGTGGTTTCAAAATCAGGTCTCCTGCCTTGGAAGAATATGGGCTACAGTATAACAGAACACAAGGCTGCGGTCACATCTTACATAAATGTTAGCAAAGAACAGAGTCTAGGACTACCACTGCTCTATCTCCAGTGGACCTTAACAACACAAGACAAGAGGACACCACGTCCCAGCTGGAAAAAAAGGAGAGAGAATGAACATGCTGACTGCCAGCTGTAGCACGCACTTGGGTTCAATATTTTCCTGGTATTTTAAAAATCCCGAAAACAAAACACTTTTCTCCTGGGTAACCCGGTATTTCCTGCCCAAACTGGAAGTGTCATTCTAAAGCATATACTCTGCATATGTCTGGATTTTATTAAAGCTTTATAATCGGCATGAAAATTCAAGCCTGATGCTACTTGAGCCTCATGAGCCATACATTAAAGACATTTTATGAGCCCTACATTAAAAACATTTTAGGAGCCCTACATTAGACATTTTATGTGCCCTACGTTTAAGACATTTTATGAGCCCTACATTAAAGACATCTTATGAACCCTACATTAAAGACATTTTATGAACCCTACATTAAAGACATTTTATGAGCCCTACATTAAAGACATTTTATGAGACCTACATTAAAGACATTTTATGAGCCCTACATTAAAGACATTTTATGAGACCTACATTAAAGACATTTTATGAACCCTACATTAAAGACATTTTATGAGCACCAGCAAATAAAAATAAAGATTATTGTGCTGTTATCAAATACACAGCCTATGATATATAGGCTACCACGCATTACGCACGACAGAAAAACATAAAAGCCCATAGATGTACAGTGGCAAGAAAAAGTATGTGAACCCTTTGGAATTAACTGGATATCTGCATAAATAGGTCATACAATTAGATTTGATCTTCATCTAGGTCACAACAATAGACAAACACAAGTGTGCTTAAAACTAATAACACACAAACAAGTATACGTTTTCATGTCTTTATTGAACACACTGTGTAAACATTCACAGTGTAGGCTGGGAAAAGTATGTGAACCCTTGGATTTAATAACTGGTTGACCCTCCTTTGGCAGCACTAACCTCAACCAAACATTTTCTGTAGTTGTGTATCAGACCTGCACAAAGGTCAGGAGGAATTTTGGACCATTCATCTTTACAAAACTGTTTCAGTTCAGCAATATTCTTGGGATGTCTGGTGTGAACTATTCTCTTGAGGTCATGCCACATCATCTCAATTGGGTTGAGGTCAGGTCTGACTGGGCCACTTCAGAGGGTGTATTTTCTTCTGTTGAAGCCATTCTGTTGTTGATTTACTTCTGTGCTTTGGGCCGTTGTCCTATTGCATCACCCAACGTCTGTTGAGCTTCAATTGGCGGACAGATAGCCTAACATTCTCCTGCAAAATGTCTTGGTTAACTTGGGAATTGCATTTTTCCGTCAATGATAGCAAGCTGTCCAGACCCTGAGACAGCAAAGCAGCCCCAAACCATGATGCTCCCTCCACCATACTTTACAGTTGGGATGAGGTTTTGATGTTGGTGTGCTGTGCCTTTTTTTCTCCACACACAGTGTTGTGTGTTCCTTCCAAACAACTCAACTGTAGTTTCATATGTCCACAGAATATTTTGCACATCCAGATGCATTTTTGCAAACTTCAGAAGTGCAGCAATGTTTTTTTCATTCATGGTGTCCTCCCATGAACACCATTATTGTTCAGTGTTTTACCTATTGTAGACTTGTCAACAGAGATGTTAGTATGTTCCAGAGATGTATGTAAGTCTTTAGCTGACACTCTAGGATTCTTATTACTCTTGTGTCGTCTTAAGTGTCAAAAATGACCCGCCACTATGTTTGACAACAATGAAAACCCCCTAAATTATATTTTTTCAACTTGAAATTTTCTGACTTTTCGTAGATTGACCCCAACATTAGAAAAAGTGAAACATCGCCTTTGTTATTATTTCCATGAAAGCTGTACACAATCAGGGTACACAGATTGTCTTAGGGTCATTTTTGACCCGGCAGTAATAAAACCATTTACACACCAATAAATCCACAAAGACACACACATTTCACACATATTTACACATACACTGAGAAATTGAGATTATGTGTGCTACTGATTGAACTAAGACATGTAAAATGAAATGTTAAAAAATTCTGACCAAATAAAGAAGAATTGGACAACAAAAAAAATCCAAATTGAACGCATTGTTTACTAATGGAGAATGCAGTCAGATGCTATAAAGGTGCTGCAGATGACAATCCCCCCAGTTCTCTCTTTGCTGAAGCCATGAGTGGAAAAGGATGGATGAGATTGACCTGTGTGCCTACATAGGGCTGCTAATCTTAGCGGGTGTGTATAGGTCCCGAGGCGAGGCTACATGTAGTCTCTGGGATGCAGAGAGTGTATATAGGTCCCGAGGCGAGGCTACATGTAGTCTCTGGGATGCAGAGGGTGTGTATAGGCCCCGAGGCGAGGCTACATGTAGTCTCTGGGATGCAGAGGGTGTGTATAGGTCCCGAGGCGAGGCTACATGTAGTCTCTGGGATGCAGAGGGTGTGTATAGGTCCCGAGGCGAGGCTACATGTAGTCTCTGGGATGCAGAGGGTGTGTATAGGTCCCGAGGCGAGGCTACATGTAGTCTCTGGGATGCAGAGAGTGGAAGGGCGATCTTCCATTCCATGATGCCACTGAAAGTCTTTCACACTTTCTCAAGAATGCTACAATTTTATAACCGTGAGTCAAGACCTGCAAGACATGTGAGAGACAAACTGGTGACCATATAAGAGGTACTGCATCAAGATGTGGTAGCATGTGACGCACAATCCAGCTATGGTTGGAAGATGCAAGTATACACAGGGAAGCCGACCGGTGGAGGTCCTTAGAAGTCTTATTGTGGACTGATGAACATCAAGGCTCTGAGAGATACTTTTGTAACCCTTTCCAGCTTTATGCAAGTCAACCATTCTGAATCGTAGGTCTTCTTAGATCTCTGTTGTTCAAGGCATGGTTAACTTCAGGCAATGCTTCTTGTGAATAGCAAACTCACATTTGCTGAGTGTTTTGCTCTAACCAACATTTCCAATCTCACCTCATTGATTGGACTCCAGATTAGCTGAGTCCTGACTCCAATTAGGTTTCTGGAGAAGTCATTAGCCTCCAACCTATACTGTGAATGTTTAAATATTCAATATAGACAAGAAAAATACAATAATCTGTGTGTTATTAGTTTAAGCACAATATGTTTGTCTGTTGTTGTGATTTAGATGAAGATCAGATCAATTTTGATGTCCAATTTATGCAGAAATCCAAGTAATTCCGAAGGGTTTACATACCTTTTCTTGACACTGTAGCACTGTAGCAAGGTTCTCTTGGGTAAATAAATGAAACAAGATCCAGTAGGCTAATCTTTTTGAGTGTGGCCTCAGGAGTGTATTACTGTACGATGCTGGTGAAGGGCTTGCAGCCTACAAAGTTACAATTATAGGCAAGTGAATTTCAGTACAATTTTGCACAAGAGACAGAGGCTATACGTTAGAAGCTTACACATCATACATTAGCTAACTATAAGGCTAATACTGCATTGAATGTATTATATATATATATATATATATATATATATATATATATATATATATATATATATATATATAGTACCAGTCAAAAGTTTGGAGACACCTACCCATTCCAGGTTTTCCTTATTTTTCCTATTTCCTATATTGTAGGATAATAGTGAAGACATCAAAACTATCCCACATCGAATAATGTAGTACCCGAAAAAAGTGTTAAACAAATCAAAACATATTTTATATTTGAGATTCTTCAAAGTGACCACCATTTGCCCTGATGAAAGCTTTGCCCACTGGAAAAAGTCAAGGGGTCTGAATAGTTTTCGAATGCACTGTACACAATCCATATCTCAGTTGACTCCAAGCTTAAACATCCTTCTTTAACCTGTCCCCTTCATGTACACTGATTGAAGTGGATTTAACAAGTGACAGCAATAAGGATTCATACTGTAGCTTTCACCTGGATTCACCTGGTCAGTCTATGTCATGGAAAGAGTTTTGTATACTCAGTGTATATATATATATATATATCAATCTTGAACAGGATTATTTATTTTAAATGCAATTTGAATGGAACTGATGAAGAGAGAGAGAAAGACTGCAAGAGTGCTCTGGTGCGCACTGATTTAAAACAATATTCGAGTGATAGGCTGTTTTCAAACTCTGCAGCTGTAAGTTAAAAAAAATATCTTTACAATAAAAAATGATCTGACCATGTGTAAATTAGAGACCATTATGACATGATAAAGTGCATTCGTAAAGTATTCAGACCACTTGACTTGTTCAAAAAACATTTACGTTACAGCCTTATTCTACACATTATTACACACAACACCCCATAATAACGAAGCAAAAACTGGTTATAAAACATTTTTGCAAATGTATATATATATAAAAAACTTAAATAATACATTTACATAAATATTCAGACCATTCACTCAGTACTTTGTTGAAGCACCTTTGGAAGCGATTATAGCCTTGAGTCTTCTTCGGTAGGTCGCTACAAGCTTGGCACACCTGTATTTGGGGAGATCTCCAGTTTCTCTGCAGATCCTCTCAAGGTCTGTCATGTTGGATGGGGAGCGTTGCTGCACAGCTATTTTCGGGACTCTCCAGAGATGTTTGTTCTGGTTCAAGTCCGGGCTCTGGCTGGGCCATTCAAGGACATTCAAAGACTTGTCCCAAAGTCACTCCTGTATTGTCTTGGTTTTATGCTTAGAGTTATTGTCCTGTTGGAGGCTGAACCTTTGCCCCAGTCTGGGGTGCTGAGAGCTCAGGAACATGTTTTCATCAAGGATCTCTCTGTACTTAGCTCAGTTCATCTTTCCCTCAATCACGACTAGTTGCCCAGTCCCTGCCGCTGAAAAACATCCCCACAGCATAATGCTGCCACCACCATGCTTCACCGTAGGGATGGTGCTCGGTTTCTTCCAGACATGACACTTGGCATTCAGGCCAAAGAGTTCAATCTTTGGATTCTGCAGACCAGAGAATCTTGTTTCTCATGGTCTGAGAGTCTTTAGGTGCCTTTTGGAAAACTCCAAGCTTGCTGTCATGTACCTTTTACTGAGGAGTGGCTTATGGCTCGCCACTCTACCATAAAGGCCTGATTGGTGGTGCTGCAGAGATGGTTGTCCTTCTGGAAGGTTCTCTCATCTTCACAGAGGAACTCTTGAGCTCTGTCAGAGTGACCATCGGGCTCTTGGTCACTTCACTGACCAAGTCCCTTCTCCCCCAATTGCTCTTGGTGGTTCCAAACTTCTTTCATTTAAGAATGTTGGAGGCCACTGTGTTCTTGGGGACATTCAATGCTGCACAAATGTTTTGGTACCCTTTCCCAGATCTGTGCCTCGACACAATCCTGTCTTGGAACTCTACGGACAATTCCTTTGACCTCATGGCTTGGTTTTTGCTCTGACATGCGCTGCCAACTGTGGCAACTTATCTATATAATATATCTACCGGTGTGTGCCTTTCCAAATCATGTCCAATCATTTTGAACTTTCCAGAGGTGGACTCTAACAAAGTTGTAAAAACATCTCAAGGATGATAAATGGAAACAGGATGCACCTGAGCTCAATTTCGAGTCTAATAGCAAAGGGTCTGAATACTTATGTAAATAAGGTTTTATTTTATTTGTAATACATTTGCTGAAATTTCTGTTTTCACTTTGTCACTATGGGGTATTGTATGTAGATTGATGAGATAAAAAATAAAAATAAAATTAGAATAAGGCTGTAACGTAACAAAATGTGTAAAAAGTCAAGGGTCTGAATACTTTCCGAATGCACCGTGCGTTGTGAACTGCGTTCCATACTGAGATACGTGGTCTGTCCCCACCCTTAGCGTTGATGATTGATCATGCAGATAGCAGAGAGAAGGCCATAGTGAAGCCATATTTAGACATTTAACAGTTCTATTTCATGTCATACTGTTTCTTGCAGATATTTATCCCGGGAAAATTAGTGGGTTTGGGCGGGAAATCTCGGTAACCCAGTTCCCACTATTCAACCGTAGCATGCACACACACACACAGAGGACATGCATCACATCCTAAAAGGTTTTCTCTGTAACATCCTATAAGACTATATCAAATGCAGTATGTGGTGGTAATCCAACATCGAGAGAGAGGATCAAATGGAATTAAACCTTCCTTAGTCCCCCCAGTATATGACAACTCTCTCCAGATTACATCATTTGGATGCCGTTGAAATCATGGATGCAGTTGCTACTCTTACGTTTATGTTTCCATGAATTGCTAAAGTGGGTTAACTGATGGCAGTAGTTCTATTAAAAGTGAATCATTGTAAACCAAATGCCCCTGGACACTAGACAGTGTCTCCTCTCACACACGCACGCACGCACGCACGCACGCACGCACGCACGCACGCACGCACGCACGCACGCACGCACGCACGCACACACACACACACACACACACACACACACACACACACACACACACACACACACACACACACACACACACACACACACACACACACACACACACACACACACACACACACACACAATGAAAGGGCAATGTTGGGAAAGAGAGTGGAGACGTGTTGCCCCTGTGGCATGCTAAAACACACGCGGGGCCGCGTGCGGATGCCACAGCCTGCCCAGACTGGGGCCAGAGCGGCATAAGGTTGGGAATTTGTACCGAGCCATGACGGACCTCGCTCCATTGAGCAGTGCCATCACTATCCATCTCCCTACCCCCCTCTCCTTCCCTCCATCCCTTCATTCTCTCCAAATGATCTAAATACATTCCATATGCATAAATACACATAAACATAAACATTTAATACATGCGTAAAAATTGCATACGATTATGTACAGATGAACATGTACATGCGCACCCACACACTCACACTCCAAAATGTATTGACAAACACATGCGTGTATGCACAAGCACGCAAAGGGTTGGCTATTACTGTTAGCATGCCATTGGGAGCCACAATGAGCCGCCAGTCTGAGGAGTGAAAGGGGGATACAAATGTCATCAATCTGTACTGAACAAACACTCATCAGTCTACTGAGGGAGGAGCAGGATGGCTCTGGAGGGCCACTCAGTTTAGGACTCTAGGCCAATACAGACAGTTACAGACACACACCAAATAAATTCTCACTCTCTCTCTCACACACACGCATGCACACGCGCACACACACGCACACACACAATATAAATGCCACATCCCTTTAACCATTCCTTATTGACATAGTGTGGATGCTGATTGAGTAAATAAAGCATACAACTATAGTTGCAAACATTGGATGTGACTGTATTTACTCAAGCAGGCAAACACAATGGGTGTATTCAGTAGTGCATACCAAACCAAAATGCTTTGAAAAAGTTGGGTTTCTTTTAAAGGACAAATTCAGGTAGGTCCCTCCCCATTTTTGTCCCGTTTGCTTCCGTTTGTTTCCGTTTGTTTCCTTTGGCCATGCCTATTGTCTCTTTACTAGAGTAATCTGAAGATGAAGCACCACAGTATGTTGCTCACATACATTATTGCATACGATGAAAAAGTGTCAAGGACCTCCCCATGCTCTCTCACAACACGAAAAGCAGCAAGACTCTTAGTCTTGGTCAGAGTAATTAAACTCCTCTAGGAGTTTGGCCTGTCTTTTGAGCTATGGTCTGTACCCCATATGGCACTATATTCCCTACTAAGTGCACAACTTTTGACCTTGGCTCGTAAAGCTCTGGTCAGAAGTAGTGCACTATAGGGGATAGTGTGCCATCATTGGGATGTAGTGTAGTGATGGTGGGGGAAGTCTCTGAGCAGGGTATTTTGCTGTGACTGTGGTATAAAAGCCTGGGCCTCTTAGTAGAGGCCGTAGTATCTTTGTGCGGATTTATGAGTTGCCTTAAAGAGCGACTGAACCAAAAAAAAACTTCTCCTTCTGAAAACTGAATATGTGGCATCAACATGGGTCAGAAACATTTATTCTACTGTCAAAATGTACTAAAAAGTATAAATAGGATAATTTTGGTCAGAAAGTCAAACTCATCCAAAACAGAGATTTGCAAGATGATTAGGAAAAAATAGTATGTCACTTAAGTGAAGGGTTGAATAACGGGAACTGGGTTACTGAGATTTCCTGTACGAACCCACTCCGTTTCCCTGAATAAATATCTGTGTGAAACCAGTCAATTATAATCAATTATTTATATAGACAGCATGATGGCTTCTCTACGGCCTTCTCTCTGCTGTCTTTATGATCAATCGTCAATGCTCAGGGTGGGGACTGACAGTGCATCTCGGATTGGGGCGCAGTTCACAGTGCATGTATCATCTCATCATGGTTCAAATATTATTGTGACAGATAGGCTTACATTTGCTACAGCAAAGCCTATGCTACAGTAATATAAGGACTTGAATACACATGTCCATCTGGCTTTTGGGGAGTACCTACATTTTCTTTATTGTAAAGATAATTTTTCTTCAATTGCAGCAGCAGAGTTTGAAAACAGCCAGTCACTTGAATGTCAGTGCTTTAAATCAGTGAGCACTGTAGTACTCTCGCAGTCTTTCTCTCTACATCAATTCCATTCAAATTGCATCCAAAACAGATAATCCTGTTCAAGATTGATAAATATAAATATACATACATACACGTACATACACTGCCGTTCAAAAATTTGGGGTCACGTAGAAATCTCCATGTTTTGAAAGAAAAGCACATTTTGCCATTACAATAATATCAAATTGATCAGAAATACAGTGTAGACATTGTTAATGTTGTAAATGACAATTGTAGCTGGAAACGGCTTGTGTTATCTAATCTATGTTTATCATTTTAAAAGGGTAATTGATCATTAGAAAACCATTTTGCAATTATGTAAGCACAGCTGAAAACTGTTGTCCTGACTAAAGAAGCAATAAAACGGTCCTTCTTTAGACCAGTTGAGTATCTGGAGCATCAGCATCAGCATCTCTGGGTTCGATTACAGGCTCAAAATGACCAGAAACAATTAACTTTCTTCTGAATCTCATCAGTCTATTTCTTGTTCTGAAAAAATTAAGGCTATTCCATGCGAGAAATTGCCAAAAAACTGAAGACCTCATACAAAGCTGTGTACTACTCCCTTCACAGAACAGCGCAAACTGGCTCTAACCAGAATAGAAAGAGGAGTGGGAGGCCCCGGTGCACAACTAAGTAAGAGTGTCTAGTTTGAGAAACAGACGCCTCACAAGTCCTCAACTGGCAGCTTCATTAAATAGTACCAGCAAAACACCAGTCTCAACATCAACAGTGAAGAGGTGACACAGATACTGGACAGAGGAACTCTGCCTAGAAGGCCAGCATCCCAGAGTCGCCTCTTCGCTGTTGATGTCTAGACTGGTGTTTTGCACACCTGTTAATGGAACTGCATTCCAGGTGACTACCTCATGAAGCTGGTTGAAAGAATTCCAAGAGTGTACAAAACTGTCATTATGGCAAAGAGTGGCTACTTTGAAGAATATCAAATATAACATATATTGTGATTATAGTAGTTTAACACTATTTGGTTACTACATGATTACATATGTTACTTCATAGCTTTGATGCCTTCACTGTTATTCTACAATGTAGAAAATAGTAAAAAATAAAGAAAAATCCTGTAATGAGTAGGTGTGTCCAAACTTAACTGGTATTGTTCATGTAAAATACAGTTGAAGTCGGAAGTTTCCAAAACACATTAGTCAAATACATTTAAACTCAGTTTTTCACAATTCCTGACATATTATCAAAGTAAAAATACCCTGTCTTAGGTCAGTTAGGATCACCACTTTATTATAAAAATTTGAAATGTCAGAATAATAGCAGAGAGAATGATTTATTTCAGCTTTTATTTCTTTCATCACATTCCCAGTGGGTCAGAAGTTTACATACACTCAATTAGTATTTGGTAGCACTGCCTTTAAATTGTTTATCTTGGGTCAAATGCTTCAGGCAGCCTTCCACAAGCTTCCCACAGTAAGTTGGGTGAATTTTGGCCCATTCCTCTTGACAGAGCTGGTGTAACTGAGTCAGGTTTGTAGGCCTCCTTGCTCGCACACACTTTTCAGTTCTGCTCACATATTTTCTATAGGATTGAGGTCAGGGCTTTGAGATGGCCACTCCAATACCTTGACTTTGTTGTCCTTAAGCCATTTTGCCACAACTTTGGAAGTATGCTTTGGGTCATGGTCCATTTGGAAGACCCATTTGCGACCATGCTTTAACTAACTGATGTCTTGAGATCTTGCTTCAATATATCCACTTACTTTTCCTACCTCATGATACCATCTATTTTGTGAAGTGCACCAGTCCCTCCTGCAGCAAAGCACCCCCACAACATGATGCTGCCACCCCCTCTGCTTCACGGTTGGGATGGTGTTATTTAGCTGACAAGCCTCACCCTTGTGTCATGCCCAAAGTAGATGTACTAAGCGACTTGCCAAAACTATAGTTTGTTAATAAGAAATTTGTGGAGTGGTTGAAAAACGAGTTTTAATGACTCCAACCTGTGTTTTTAATCTTCCGACTTTAACTGTATGTATTAATTTTTGAAATAAGTATATCCAAATACAATTATTACTCATATACGTTATGTCCATATATGTCACAAATATTTAATTAATACATTTACATTTTCTGTTTTGTTAAAAAAATGTTTTACATACAGTGCTTTCAGAAACTATTCAGACCCTTGACTTTTTCCAACATTTTGTAACTTTACAGCCTTATTCTAATATCATTAATCTACACACAATATCCCATAACGACAAAGCAAAAACTGTTTTTTAGAATTTTGGGATAATTTATAAAAACTGAAATATCACATTTACATAAGTACCATTTACTCAGTACTTTGTTAAAGCAACTTTGGAAGTGATTACAGCCTGGAGTTTTCTTGGGTATGACGCTAGAAGCTTGCCACACCTGTATTTGGGGAGTTTCTGCGAATCTTCTCTCCAGATACTCTCAAGCTCTGTCAGATTGTATGGGGAGCGTTTCTGCACAGCTATTTTCAGGTCTCTCCAGATGTTCAATCAGGTTCAAGTCAGGGCTCTGGCTGTGCCACTCAAGGCCATTCAGAGACTTTTCCCACATTGTCTTGGCTCTGTGCTTAAGGTCTTTGTCCTGCTGGAAGGTGCACCGTCGCGCCAGTCTGAGGTCCTGAGCGCTCTGGAGCAGGTTTTCATCAAGGATCTCTCTGTACATTGCTCTGTTCATCTGTCCCTCAATCCTGACTAGTCTCCCAGTCCTGACGCTGAAAATCATCCCCACATCATGATGCTGCCACCACCATGCTTCTCAGTAGGGATAGTGCCAGGTTTCTTCCAGACGTGACGCTTGGCATTCAGGCCAAAGTGTTCAATCTTGGTTTCATCAGACCAAAGAATCTTGTTTCTCATGGTCTGAGAGTCCAAGTGAGCTGTCATGTGCTTTTTACTGAGGAGTGGCTTTCATCTGGCCACTCTACTATAAAGGCCTGATTGGTGGAGTGATGCAGAGATGGTTGTCCTCCTGGAAGGTTCTCCTATCTCCACAGAGGATCGCTGGAGCTCTGTCAGAGTGACCATTGGGTTCTTGTTCTCAGGAAGCCACTGTATTCTTGTGGACTTTCAATGCTGCAGACATTTTTTGGCGCCCATCCATCTGTTGCTCGACACAATCCTTTCTCTGAGCTCAACCTCATGGCTTGGTTTTTGCTCTGACATGCACTGTCAACTGCTGGACCTTCTATTGGCAGGTGTGTGCCTTTCCAAATCATGTCCAATTAATTTAATTTACCACAGGTAGACTCCAAAAAAGTTGTTGAAACATCTCAAGGATGCAAAAATGTCCCAAAAACATTTTTTCTTTGTCATTATGAGGTATTGTCTATAGATTGATGAGGGGGAAAACAATGGAATCCATTGTAGAATAAAGCTGTAACATAACAAAATGTGGAACAAGTCAAGGGTTCTGAATACTTTCCGAATGCACTGTATATGTAATTATATTTACATGTATTAACAATCCATATCTGGTAGTATTAATTTAACATACATGTGCTATTCACATATTTATTGAACTTAAATGTTCAAACCCTCCCCTAACCCTGCCGTCGCTGGGCCAATTGTGCACTGCCTCATGGGTCTCCCAGTCACGTCCAGCTGTGACACAGCCTGGGATTGAACCCGGGGCTGTAGTGATGCCTCAAGCACTGCGATGCAGTGGCTTTAGTATACTGTAAACATTTTGAATACATGACTCATGACTGACAACTAAAGGGTTCCTTTTAATAATTGTTATTTTCCTCTTAAATACTTGGTTCAGTGAGTCAGTGAAACAATTCCACACAATATGAAGAGTTAGGGATTCATTCATGTTCATGAACACATTTTAATTTCATTTGGAACATGCAAGCTAAATGATACAAAATATCAACTTGCCTGGGGTTTATCCAAAGGCAGTTGAGGCTCCTAAACCAGAAGGATCCACTGCATAGAAAAATAGCTGTATAGATGAACAAGGTGCAAAGGTTTGTTCTAAAAATCTTTGGAGAAACCAAGCCCTCACTATAAAGCTAGCTAGTAAGCTAGCATGTAACAAGCGACGCATTACTTGGCAACCGTCATTTAATTAACATTGACGAGCTTTGGCAATGAAATTATGTCTAACACATACTTAATATATTAACTCAGAACTTTCATATCCAACACAATTCTTACCTTGGTCAGTGCACATTTTGGTAGCAAGCTAAAGAAGGAGCTAGCTTGGTGAAAACTCTTGCTTGCAGACTGTTGATGAAAACATCTTCTTCCCCCGTCACACATCAGATGAAAAACGTATTTTAAATCAATGTTATGAATATAAAAATGAAATGCCATGGGGGTTTTGGAGGGGTGCAATGTGCGACTGACGTGTTTTCCGTTTGCTCCCGCAGTATCTTAAAGTTTATGTGAATTTTGCAGCAGAATCGTATTTATTTTCAAATATCAGTTTGGTGATAGCTTTCTGTAAAAACCAAGACTACTTTGCTTTCGAATGTCAGCATATCGACAAAACATAAGGCCAAAAACATGACCTGGCCTACAAGACCCACTCTTTTCACTGCCCTCTCTTGAGACTGAGACTCACACCTTACCCGGGGGTACGGCTTGGCCTGGCAGTGCTGAAATGAACATTCTCGAGGCCATCAAGCTACTATGCTCTGAAATAGTTGAAATAAATATGGAGGTAGTTGCTTCGATTGAGGGCCGAATACAGGTGCTTTCTGATACTGTAAAAGCAGATCTAACCATCCTGCGGACCAGATGGTGCCAGCAATCACTCAAAACTCAGACCTCCGCTACCAATGTCTCCGATCTAACTACCTCCCTGGAGGCTGACGTGAACCGCCTGGCTGCGGATCTGAAAGAGGTGAAGGAGAGCTGTGTGAGTTTAGAGGGATTCTCTTACCGCAATAACCTGAGACTGGTATCGGTCCCAGAGTCAGCGGAAATGCCTCGTGCTACGGATTTCGTTTCAGGGCTGCTGAAGGATGTTCTTGCCTTAGATGAAAAGCCCCTGATTGATCGAGCCCACCGGTCGCTGCACCCAAAGCCTGTGATGGTGAGAGGCTCCGTGACATCATTCTTCGAGTGCACTTTTTCCATGAGAAGATGGAGATTCTCCAACGAGCCCGCAATACCACTCTGAGCTTTCAAGGACAGAGCTTCTCCATCTACTACTCCCCCACTGTTTCCAGGCAGTCACAGCTTTCGGACAAGCCAAACAACTACTACGGGACCATCCAGGTGTGAAGTATGGACTGCGATTCCCGGCCCGTTCATGGCTTTCTCAAGATGGTAAAGACTACACATTTGAATTTCCGGATGAGGCTATGGCTCACATTCAACGTCACATCAAGAAGTCTTGAACTTGCCCATAGATCAGCAACTGTCCACCTATGATACGACTATGTTTAGTTATAACGTACTATTCTTGTATAGTTAGGGAATTGGCAAACCCATTCAGGCTTATTTTATGTGATCTAATGTTTTGATCATCTAGTGTGCTTGCCCTTCAAGCATTCAGTTATTTTACTTTCATTGTATTAAGGTTTTACTCCTTTGTTTCCAGGCTGTCTCGCTCACCTATTCAGTTCGTTTACATAGTGTCTCAGTGACTCAAAATATTTTTAGTAATTTGTTTACTGCATCTGTTTGTACCGACAAGTGGTGCTTTTGTCATTTCGATTGCACAAGGAATTGTTTTCTTTTTCTTCTCTCTCTCTCTCTCTTTGTTCCTAGATCCACTAACACAAACACAACTTTAAAAACTGGGACTGTGGGTTTGGGTTTAACACTGCACTCTGACAGACATACTGTGCAAAGAGAACATTTAGGCATTTAGGTTCTATTTAGGCTTGTACCTCGTTTGGGGAGGTATTGGCTAGGATGAGGGGAGGTGGTTGGGGGAGGAAGGAGGTTGAATTGTTCAGTTCTATTGTTGTCATTCTGTCTTTTTAGTTATTTTTTCTATACTTTTTCCCAAGTATCTTACACTGTACATTATTACTCTGAGACAAGTTATACTGGGGTTTTGGGGTATTCATTGCTTTTCCACTCAATGCTCTGATGACAGGGTTGTATAATGGGAATGCTCAGGGTGGCCGAAATAATATGATCAAGTACATTTCGTGGAACATCAAAGGGGCTAACAACCCTGTGAAGCGTAAGAGGGTGCTGAAACACTTAACTTCTTGGTGACAGGGGGCAGTATTTTCACGTCTGGATGAAATGCATGCCCAAATTCAACTGCCTGCTACTCATCCCCAGAAGATAAGATATGCAAAGTATTAGTAGATTTGGATAGAAAACACTAGAGAAAACACTTTATAAAACTGTTTGAATCAGGTCTGTGAGTATAACAGAACTTATTTAGCAGGCGAAAACCAGAGGACAAATCATTCAGATTTGTTTGAGGTCACTCTCTTTTCAATGAGATTTCATTGGGAATCCATATTTCTAAGGGACCTTCTTGCAGTTCCTATTTCTTCCACTGGATGTCAACAGTCTTTAGAAATTGGTTGAGGTTATTCCTTTGTGTAATGAAGAAGTACGGCCATCTTGAACGGGGGTTAGATAGAGGCGCATGACCAGAAAGCTAGCTACAGTTTGTTTTCTTCCTGTATTGAACACAGATCATCCCGTCTTCAATTTATCGATTATTTCCGTAAACAAATACCTAAAGTTTTATTACAAAAGTAGTTTGAAATGTTTTGCAAAGTTTACAGGTAACTTTTGAGATATTTTGTAGTCACGTTGCTCAAGTTGGAACCGGTGTTTTTCTGGATCAAACGCGCCAAATAAATGGACATTTTGGATATATATCGTCGGAATTAATCGAACAAAAGGACCATTTGTGATGTTTATGGGACATATTGGAGTGCCAACAAAAGAAGCTCGTCAAAGGTAAGGCATGAATTATATTTTTATTTCTGCGTTTTGTGTCGCGCCTGCGGGGTTGAAATATGCTTTCTCTCTTTTGTTTATGGAGGTGCTATCCTCAGACAATAGCATCATTTGCTTTCGCCGAAAAGCCTTTTTGAAACCTGACATGTTGGCTGGATTCACAACAGGTGTAGCTTTAATTTGCTATCTTGCATGTGTGATTTAATGAAAGTTTGATTTTTATAGTAATGTATTTGAATTTGGCGCCCTGCATTTTCCCTGGCCAGGTGGGACTCACTTGAGGACTGGTGAGCACTTTAGGATGTGTAGGGACTGGGTTGGTCAAGTGTTCCACTCTAACTTTCATAGTAAATCAAGAGGTTATGCCATTTTGGTTGATAAATCTACTCCCTTTGTAGCTCTCGAGGTTAATGCTGATCCTAAGGGACGGCATAGGAACCGGTAAACAGTTTTCTACCACCTCTTGTTTTGGCGTGTGTTTATGCTCTCAATTGGGATGACACAAGTTTAATTTCGTCCTTTTTATCTGGTATACCCAATTTAGATTCCCATTTGTTTATTTTTTTTTGGGGGAGGGGGGAATTCAACTGTACAATGTCCCCAGTTCTTGACAAGTCCTCACGAACGACTACAGGCCCATCTAAATGTGCCCTACTTATTCAATCTTTTCTTCAGAAATATGCTAAGTGTGAGGCCTGGCAGATAGACAGTATTCCTTTTTTCCCTCTCATGTTCATCAAACATATTCCCACATTGATTAATTATTTTTGGACAAAAAAACTTCTGCATAACCTTCGGTGGTGTACTAATGAGAGTATTGTTATTTCTGACCATTCGCCATTATTGCTTAAACTAGAGTTTCCCCAGAAACCTCCTATCTGTTATAAATGGCGTCTTAACCCCATTTTACTCTCAGATAAGGAGTTTGTCAATTTCATTTATTCTGAAACCACCTTTCCTAGAAATGAATTCAACACCAAGTATGTCCTGCTCTAACATATGGAAGTGTCTCAAATCATACCTACGTGGCCAAATTATTTCTTACACAGCAAACATAAACAAAGCTTCAAGACTTGCGCAAAGCCATCGCTACATTGGATGAGAAGTATGCTACAGATCCTTCCTCTGATCTATATAAAGAATGCCAGCTACTCCAATCTGAATTTGATGAGCTTTCTACCAGGCAAGCGGAACAGTTACTCTTGCGAGCTCAGTACAGAGTGTATGAACAAGGCGACAAGGCCAGTACATTCCTTGCACATCAGGTCCATAAATCTGAGGTCTCATGGTCAATCCCACAAATTAGGACCTTGTCTGGAGTCACCACAGTTATACATAAAGAGATCAATGATCAATTCAGGCAATTTTACTATGTGCTAATCACCTCTGAATCTCCTGAAGACCCTTTGCTGATTGATTCATTCTTTAATGGTCTGAATATGTCTTCAATTGATACAGACTCCCATGACTGTTTAGAAGAAGAATGAGGAGATTGCAACAGCAGTGTCCGCAATGAAAAGTGGTAAATCACCGGATCTGGATGGTTTTCCAACCAAATTTTACAGGACGTTTTCTGTTCTGCTTTGCCCATTCTTGTCTTGATTATTTGCAGAGTCTGAGGTCCTGGGTGCTCTGAAGCAGGTTTTCTCTGGAGCAGAACTCTCTGTACCTTGCTCCATTCATCTTTGCCTCAGTCCTGACTTGTCTCCCAGTCCCTGCCACTGAAAAACTTCCGCACAGCATGATGCTGCCACCACCATGCTTCACCGTTGGGATGGTGCCAGGTTTCCTCCAGACGTGACGCTTGGCATTCAGGCCAAAGAATTCAATCTTGGTTTCTTCAGACCGGAGAATCTTTTTTCTCATGGTCTGAGAGTCTTTAGGTGCCTTTTTGGCAAACTCCAAGCTTGCTGTCATGTGCCTTTTACTAAGGAGTGGACTTCGTCTGGCCACTCAACCATAAAGGCCTGATTGGTGGAGTGCTGCAGAGATGGTTGTCCTTCTGGAAGGTTCTCCTATCTCCACAGAGGAACTCTAGAGCTCTGTCAAAGTGACCATCGGGTTCTTGGTCACCTCCCTGACCAAGACCCTTTTCCCCCGATTGCTCAGTTTGGCCTGGCGGTCAGCTCTAGGAAGAGTCTTGGTAGTTCTACATTTCTGCTATTTTTATGAATGATGGAGGTCATTGTGTTCTTGGACCTTCAATGCTGCAGGAATGTTTTGGTACCCTTCCCCATATCAGTGCCTCGACACAATCCTGTCTTGGAGCTCTACGGACAATTTCTTCGACCTCATGGCTTGGTTTTTGCTCTGACATGCACTGTCAACTGTGGGACGTTATATAGACAGGTGTGTGCCTTTCTAAATCCTGTCCACAGGTGGACTCCAATCAAGTTGTAGAAACATCTCAATGTTGATCAATGGAAACAGGATGCAACTGAGCTCAATTTCGAGCCTCATAGCAAAGGGTCTGAATACTTATGTAAATAAGGCATTTTAGTTTTTTAGTTTTAATACATTTGCAAACATTTAGAAAAAAACTGTTTTTGCATTGTAATTTTGGGTATTGTGTGTAAATTGCTGATAAAAAAAACAATATTTAATACATTTTAGAATAAGGCTGTAATGTAACTAAATGTTTCCGAAGGCACTGTATTATATAGATGGAAGGGACTTCATCACCACATGGAGACTTGAAGACAGAACCTTACCCATAGAGCTGTGCATGTCAGTGTGTGGTTAGACAACGAAATCCGTAGGATTGACGAAATAGACCAGTTGAAGTTGAAGTTGTACTCTACACCCAATTTATTTTGATTGTCTGGGTAAAGTACAGGAGGGGGGGTTCCAATATAGGGGAAGTTTGTTAAACTTTGTTTGGGTGTGTGTATTGGGCATGATTTATTTATTGGGCATAATTCCCTGATTCCCCATTCTTCAGGTTTAACTTTATAGTTTCTTTCATATTGCTAATCTTGAGGTGCAAAGGCAAATGTAATTAATCAGTGACTGAAATTTCGCGTTACGTGATATTCACTTGGAGACTTGGAGAGCACTCAAAGCATTGTAGAAAGCCCCTCTGAATAACGGGGCTTGGTTTCGGTTTAACTGCATTGGGAAAAAGAAAGGCGCTCCCTGAACACTTCAAAAAAACAAGTGACCCTCTCCTATACCCCAAATAATAGATAAAACAAAGTGGATAGCAGAGAACATTTACCCTCACTTCTTGGACAGACCAGAACCTTAGATATGCAGTTTTAGAAACAGTTCTTTGTCCTGTAAGCATTACAGCATAGTTTTGATAGAACACAGGGCTGTTGGCCAGAAGGTTGTGGGTTCGCAGACCACCGTGGACAAGAGTAGGGGTGGACAGATCCCCTTTATAGTAAAATAATTGTATTTCCAGGTCTGAGAAAAAATGGCCTTTTATAAACATTTAATGCAATTCTACATCATTTTACAAATTAGCAGAATATTTTTTAATACCACACAAATTATCAAAATTACATCCTAAGAATGGACAGAGAGATAGGCCTATGTGTTCATTTTATTATATTTCTCCAATTCCAAATCAGTGTGTCTTATTTGCAACCAAACTGTCCCTGTTTGCATAAACCTGAGTTGTCATTATGAATCTAAGCATGGTACTTTCGAAAGTTAGGTCTACCTTTCTACCCCAGACAGAGTAGGCCTACTGACACAGCATTAATAGCTGGCTACTCTTCTTCCGTGGCTGAACCCAACGAGAGAAGGTCCCTAAAAGCTGTCTGGGTTTAAACATCTTCTATTATACACAAAGGGGAAGTTTGTGAATAGCTTAATAAATTGATAGTAATTACTTCCCAAGCTATTTTTTTTGTCTCTTCGGCAATAAAAGGTTGTAGTTCAGCCTCTGAACGCATTGCGGACCAATGCACATTTTGAGATCACTCTATATAATCGGATCCGTTTTATTTTCTTCAAAATGATTCAATTGTACTCTTAAGCTAACAATGGGTAGGCCTGTGCTTTTTGTCATTTTCTTTAATTAAAGGTCAGCCTATGACATACACTCTCATACCCCCTCAATTCGAGTGTGGGTTTAACTTAACAGTGATTCCTGACACGGAGGTAGACTTTTTAAAGAGAGCATGGTGGGTGAAGGAATCCAAAGGCTTCTTCAGAATTATACTTCTTTTGATTAGGCCTGCAGTGGTTGCTCCTCTAAAAGTTTTGTGATTACGCTGCAGTACTAATTTGTGGTTTAGTACTGTACCCTGCATCACCACCTCATTGCTCCAGACCAGCGTAAGGGGGAGTTAGAAAACTGATTATGCTTTTGGGGTCCTACTGTGTCTCTATCTGACAATGAATGGGCGACATAGAAACTGATCATTGATAACTTCAGTATTACTTACTAAAACTGTTGTTGGACTAAGGTTTTTATTATTTCATTTTATTAGGATTATCTTGCTCTTACTGTAGTACTCCCGACCAGTCATGTTGTACAGCACCTGAGTGGCACAATGGTCTAAGACACTGCATAGCAGTGCAAACTGTGTTGCTACAGATACCTGTGCTGGGTTCGACTGGGAGACATATGAGATGACTGAAGGTTTTTGGTTTCTCTCCCTCTAAAAACAGAAATAAATAATTCTAAAAAACAAACTGGCTTTATTTTCAAAATAGTAACAATATCTCACCCCATTGTCAATAATGGCCTTTTACGCGCTCATTATTATTATTACCATTATTATTAATTTAGAATGATATAAAAGCCCCTTGAATATTCTCACAGATATATTATTAACCCTGTTATTAGCAGGACAATATATATTGGTCATATTGGTCATGGCTCCCAAGTGATGCACAATGGGATTGCATTGCAGTTCTCCGTCTGTATCCACTGAAAGCACGCAAGGTTCAAGGCATGAGGGCAGGGGGCCGCACATAAGATGGTCCAAGTCCATGGGGAAGGGAGGAGGAGGAAGAGAGAGGGGAGGTGGACCCCCACCCTGCCACACTGGGTAGTACAGAGCAGCACTAATAATGGCGCTGACTAGGGTAACATTCCCACTGTTCTTAGTGCCAGTCTGCATGTTCAAACAAAAACACTAATAATGACATCTTTATGCTTTCGTTAATACAATAATTATAAAAATACTCTTTCAAAATGCCAATGTTTATTGAGTTATGGATCCATAACGAATTACTATGGGAATAAATATCACTGCATTACAGAAATATCCTCCAATCCGCTATATGTAATTATTGGCGGAGAGTCAAGTCATATTTTTTCCCAATATAATGTAGGCCTACCTTAGGCGGCATGAGTCTCACTAGTGTTGAGTAATATGCTGTTAAAAGTGATGTAGGTGTTATTTACTTAAAGAGCATATTGAAGTTAAAAGCAAAAGCCTACAACTATTTTATCACCGTTTCACACCTTTCTGAGACAAGCATGGGGACTGGTCTTTCGTTCACTGAATCTCCTTTTGGGTATTGGTTAGACTAGAATTATACAATTAGGGTGTAGGGAATGTTATGCTCTTAGTGTGACCTTTATTTAACAAGGCAAGTCAGTTATCCTCTCTGGGATATGTGGGACGCGTCCCACCTGGCCAAAAGCCAGGGAAAATGCAGAGCGCCAAATTCAAATAAATTACTATAAAAATCTAACTTTCATTAAATCACACATGCAAGATAGCAAATTAAAGCTACACTTATTGTGAATCCAGCCAACATGTCAGATTTCAAAAAGGCTTTTCGGCGAAAGCAAATGATGCTATTATCTGAGGATAGCACCATAGTAAACAATGAGAGAAAGCCTATCACAACCCTGCAGGCGCGACACAAAATGCAGAAATAAAAATATAATTCATGCCTTGCCTTTGACGAGCTTCTTTTGTTGGCACTCCAATATGTCCCATAAACATCACAAATGGTCCTTTTGTTTGATTAATTCCGTTGATATATATCCAAAATGTCCATTTATTTGGCGCGTTTGATCCAGAAAAACACTGGTTCCAACTTGCTCAACGTGACTACAAAATATTTCAAAAGTTACCTGTAAACTTTGCCAAAATATTTCAAACTACTTTTGTAATACAACTTTAGGTATTTTGTAACATAAATAATTGATAAAATTGAAAACGGGATGATCTGTGTTCAATACAGGAAGAAAACAAACTGAAGCATGCTTTCTGGTCACGCGCCTCTATCTAACAGTACATTTCAAGTGACCCTCGTTCAAGATGGCCGTACTTCTTCATTACACAAAGGAATAACCTCAACCAATTTTTAAAGACTGTTGACATCCAGTGGAAGCGATAGGAACTGGAAGAAAGTCCCTTAGAAATATGGATTCCCAATGAAATCTCATTGAATAGAGAGTGGCCTCAAAAAATAAAAAATCTGAATCCTCTGGGTTTCGCCTGCTAAATAAGTTCTGTTATACTCACAGACATGATTCAAACAGTTTTAGAAACTTCAGAGTGTTTTCTATCCAAATCTACTAATAATATGCATTTCCTATCTTCTGGGGATGATTAGCAGGCAATTGAATTTGGGCATGCATTTCATCTGAACGTGAAAATACTGCCCCCTGTCACCAAGATGTTTTATCTACAAATTCTTATCTACAAGGACAGCCTACTATAGTCCCACAACCTTTCTATGTATTATATTTAAATTGTTTTAAAATAATGTTTACATTTATATTTTGAAAGGTTTCTGGTTTGCTCAGTTAATTTATTCCATTTCTTTATTGCTCTAAATCTAAATGTTCTTTTGCGTATTTCACTTTTCTGTATAGATAACGCATAGATGGTGGACAATCTATTCCTAGTGTTTATGGAATGTCTGTCTCTTACCATCTGAATACTGTTGTGAATAGAACTTGGCCATTTTAAATGATGTATATTATGAAATAAAATAAGCATGTTTTTTTCAATTATCTTGTCGATTGATGACCAACCAACATTGCGCAGAAGAACCATTGCGCAGAAGAACTGATTGCAACAGAATATCCATATCTCCACCTTAAAACAATCCTTGCTGCTTTGTTATGTGCATTCTGCAGCCTCCTAACTTCACTTGATGGTGCATTTCCCCAGACCACACCTGACTCTCAATTAATGCTTGTGTTATTTGCTGAATAGTTTTTCCTGGTAAATATTTAGATATCCTTCTGATTATGCATGTTGTTTTAATAATTGTTTTACATAGATTAGTTATTTAAGACGACCATGATAAGCAGTTGTCTAGCTGCACTCCCAATAGTTTTGTTTCTGCCACTCTTCAATTTGTACTCCTCCCATACTTAATTGTATCCCATGCTGTTTTGGCCTTTTCCTAGTGGAACAGACCAGCATAACTTTGGTTTTCTTGGTGTTTAAAACAAGTGTGTTTTGGCAAACCCACTCCCTGATATTCTCCAAATCTCCTTGTAAAGCTTGCTGTACCTGTTGAACCGATTGTCTTGCTGAATAAATTGTAATATCATCTGCAAATATAGTAGCTTGAGTTTCAGCCAAGGCATAGGGAAGGTCGTTGGTATATATTAAATAAAGAAGTGGCCCAAGGCAGCTGCCCTGCGGTATTCCACAGTTTGTAAGTCGCTCTGGATAAGAGCGTCTGCTAAATGACTTAAATGTAATGTAATGTAACACGAGGGGAAGAAAAATAACCATTGATATACAGTAGGTGGACTCAATGCTACCTCCTTAAAACCATAATGCATTAATTTTGTCCAAATTATTTCATGATCCACTAAATAAAATGCTGCACTGAAATCTAAAAATAGTACACCTACAAACCTGCCATTATCCATAGCCTTGAGCCACTGGTCGGTCATGTCAACCAATGCAGTGGAAGTGGAATGGTGTTTGCAATAAGCATGCTGATTGGCTGCAATCAGATCACTATTTTCCATGTACTCCCATATTTGTCTACTCACAATACCCTCCAATATCTTACTGAGTGTAGGGAGTAGACTAATTGGTTGACTATTGGCAGGACGAATGGGTTCTTTGCTGTCTTTCGGAATAGGCACAGTTTCGCATGCTTCCAAACATTTGCAAACATCCCCTTTTCCAGTGACAAATTAAATATGTATCTTAGTGGAACAGCAATCTGCAATCAAAAACTGCAATCATTTTTTTTTGCCTTATAATTTGGAATTTACATAGATTTTCGGGGGGTTTGTTTAATTTGATACACAACATGTCTACCACATTGACAATGCAAAATATTTTTTCTTGTGAAACAAACAAGAAATAAGATAGTCTGGCTTTCTTATGGCGGTTCCTTACTGAGCGGCCTTTCAGGTTATGTCAATATAGGAATCGTTTTACTGTGGAAATAGATACTTTTGTACCTGTTTCCTCCAGCATCTTCACAAGGTCCTTTGTTGTTGTTCTGGGATTGATTGCACTTTTCGCACCAAAGTATGTTCATCTCTAGGAGACAGAACAAGTCTCCTTCCTGAGTGGTATGGCGGCTGTGTGGTCTCATAGTGTTTATACTTGTGTACTATTGTTTGTACAGATGAACATGGTACCTTCAGGCATTTGGAAATTACTCCCAAGGATGAACCAGACTTGTGGAGGTCTACAATTTTTTTTCTGAGGTGTTGGCTGATTTCTTTCGATTTTCCCATGAGGCACCGAGTCGGAAGGTAGGCCTTGAAATACATCCACAGATACACCTCCAGTTGACTCAAATGATGTCAATTAGCCTATCAGAAGCTTCTAAAGCCATGACATAATTTCTTGGAATTTTCCAAGCTGTTTAAAGGCACAGTCAACTTAGTGTATGTAAACTTCTGACCCACTGTAATTGTGATACAGTGAATTATAAGTTAAATAATCTGTCTGTAAACAATTGTTGGAAAAATGACTTGTGTCATGCACAAAGTAGATGTCCTATCCGACTTGCCAAAAGTAGAGTTTGTTAACAAGAAATTTGTGGAGTGGTTGAAAAAATCATTTTAATGACTCCAACATAAGTGTATGTAAACTTCTGACTTCAACTGTATATGTGGGACTGATACCAGTGTGGAAGAGCTGGTCACTTTTGAAGGACTTGGTGAATTGAACCTTGCTAATAGGAGGATTGGATATTATTACAATAATTATTTGGGTGTGTTTCCTCCAAATACAGGATGTGGTAGGAATCATAAGGGACATCATCATTACACCTGTTAATACTTATTTTCTATGACTTTGTGTGAAATCTATTTCTTATGGTAACAGCAAGTACAATAAGCCCTTTGTGTTCTATAGAAATGCAAGGTTTTTAATGTGAATTATTTTATTCTTACTGCTAATGTTTTTTATACTGTCTATTTAATCATGTTTTCTAATGTTTTGTCAAAATATATTTTAAGTATATTTATTTTTTAAATAGTCTAGCGGGGAGTGTAGGAATATGTCAAAGATAAATACACAATGCAGAGGACGAGGGGACTAAAATTGACAATCAATGGAAATAGTTGTTTTTCAGTTCAACATCTGTTCAGAATCTGTTAGGAATGTCTGTCCTGAACTCATAGCTACGTGTGCTATGTTTTCATTGGTCTGAATCGTCTGTTCATTGAGTCTGGAGCAGGATACTTGTTATTTGGCCATTGGCCCAGTTGTACTGCAAGGACTTCTAATTGATCAGCCATCATGTCCCTTTGTTCTGTAGAGAGAATCACAGGAGAGAATCACAGAAGAGAATCACAGGAGAGAATCACTGAGAACAAGGGAGCATGAACATCTACCATCTACCTCCCTGCATGATTTGTTCTTTGAATAAACCTATTTTCCTCCCCCTGATATGCTTTCAGATTTATGTTATTGAAGAATAACATCAATTGCTAACAAATCCATGATAATAAACGTTCAAAGTCTGTAATCCGTATGCACTTATGCGTTGCTAATTGTTTGTGAGTGGTGCATTGGCACAGTAACCTGTTGGTTGAAAATTCATACATATATTTTATATAATTATAAAAATAGCATCAAAATGTTTAAAATCTGATTCCCACCTAGATGATCATTGTCTGCAGCCAGCTCTGATCGTAGTGTAATAATACAGGCAGGAAGAGTGAGCTTTCCCAAAAAAACTTCCCAATTAGGCTAAATGTTGACTGTAAAGTAGGCCTAATGATGTCGTGATGATTTGTATTTGTTTTACAAACTCTGACATCACATGTAGTACATTGTACAGTACAGAAACAGCTAGCAAAATGGTATCTTGCTAGGTGTGTAATTGAATTAAAGGGCAAATACACCCTCAAATAAAGATTGTATAAGTATTCTTCTCAGACCAAAAAAAATGTCTCCACATGTGGTTTCAGCATTGTTGACTTACAACTTTATATTTTTTTCTGTTAAAAACGGTCATTTTGAAAGTGAAAACCTTAAAAATCTATAGGAAAACAAAACAAACTATAGGAACTATATTAGAGTAAACCATAGGAGGCTGCTGAGGGGAGAACGTCTCATAATAATGGCTAGAACGGAGCAAATGGAATGGCATCAAACACCTGGAAACCATGTGCTTGATGTATTTGATACCATTCCTTACCACAAGCCCGTTTTCCCCAATTAAGGTGCTACCAATCTCCTGTGAAGTATACCCACTACTCCAGGCACCACTACACCACTGGGCATACCATGTTTATAAGCACATCACTATGATATTTACAGCAGCTGAGGACGGCATTCAACTCACAGTTAATACTGTTTCCACGGTAACATTTAGAAAGAGCATCTAGATACATCACTGAATTAGCTGACCATCTTGAAATAGCGAGTCAGTCAGGAAGTATAATAATTACATTTCAGAACTTCTCTCCATAGCAAAGCTATCTAAGATCACCTCGCTGTCACTACTCACTACTGTATGTGTTTGTTGTGATTGAATGGCTAAGACACACCCAAGACACACCCACATCAAACCACACCCCCAAGACAACTCGCGTTTGGTTTCAGTTATGGCCGCTAGCAAGCCAAAAAACAAGGCCAAATCAGTAAGTTCAGTCCCCTTTAATAAGAAAGCACAGTGATAATGACTGGCAAACATTTTGGGAACATGAGTAATTCTACAACCACTTATGAGATGTTTTTCTTACGAATCACGTAATATAAAGGTAGGCAGCATCAGGACATGAGTTGACTTGGTAGAAAACCATGAAACCACAGGTGGTGATTTTAGAATGCCAGACTGTGTGATAAGTATAGGCCTAGCCTCTAACATTTCACTACTGTTCACAACACTATACTCCTCCCCCAGTAATTACAATTGAATGCTTTACTTATCGTGTGTGTGTGTGTGTGTGTGTGTGTGTGTGTGTGTGTGTGGCATTCTCAAGCTGTTAAGTGTGTCGCCTCACAGGGACCTGACTGGCATTTAGGCAGAATATTCCCACAAGCTAAAGTGTAATTAATTAGCCTGCTGTTCGCAGCCACAGCCACTGCTACCACCCACCCCCCTCTGCCACCCCCTCCCTCATTTCCTGCCCACCCACAGTCTCTCAAGTTAAGACGGGGATAATCAGATCCACTGGGACACCTTCAATCACTCGCCTTCACCCCCCCCCCCCCACCTCTCCTTCTCTCCTCTTCCTTTAAGTCACTATCCATAGCTGCCGATGCGACAAGGGCACCAGGGCCTGCCACCACAATAGAGAAGCATTCAGTTAATTTGCCTATTCCTTGCGTTATAAGATCACATATGGATGAAGCATACTGCAGATTAAACAAGATAGCTCTGGCCCTTGCTAAAATGGTTGCCCAATCATTATGGCGAAGAGTTAAGTGGTTAGGAGGGGGGAATGTCTTGATACTGCCTCTGGATAAGGTAACTCCCCGGAGGGACCGGCTTTTACCCATCTCTCTCTCATTAACCTTATCATGTTACGCAGCAAAGGGAGGCATGGGAGGCATGGGAGTTTGAGCTTTTTTCAAGGTGATGTCAGAGAATTGCTGAATACAAATCCCAGGGTGCATGAGGGGGAAGTCTCACACGAAGGGTCTGAACCGGGTTTGTTCTGCAAGGCCAGATTAAAGAGAATGAGCCAAGCGACTAGGGGAAAGATAAAGGGCAAAGCCTCTTACACAAGCAGTAATTTGAGGAGAAGAAGCCACAACCTGACATTGATGTGCCTGCAATACGACCAGTTGTAAGTACTAGGCGAGCTAGGCTGCCGGTTTAGAATGAATTTAGTTGAGTGACACTGTAACATACATTACCAAGAAAGCATAACGTGAAAATGGAACGAAACGTTGACCCTAAAGAAATGTGTTGATGTACAGGTATGTTCTTGTCCAAGACTATGTTAGCACATTGTGTTTTGATGATAATTGCCTATTACGCAGTAGGTCTTAAAGGCTACAGGAATGGGTGTGGTTGGAGGCGTGTCCAACCCACAGGTGCCATGTTGAGTTGACTGCAACATTGTCGAGAGAGCTGGGCAAACCCCTTGTGAACACTTAAAACAATGTAACCGTACTACTATAGGCAACGATTGAGAAGATGGCGGAAATTGAGGTTTTGTTTTAAACTGCTAGTGAGTCAGGTGAAGCTAATAGTACAGGAAGTGAGAATGAGTGGGTTACAGTGGTGAGGAAAAAGGGAAACGAGAAGTAAAAGCTGTGTAGGAAAATAGGAAACCACTAGACTCAAATTTAGTCGGAGTGAGGGTTTTGGATCAGTGCTATTTGGGAAATCCGTTTAACGTCTCCAGGAAAAATGTGGAATGTGTTGGAGGAAAGTGTGTCGGTGAGAGTCACAAGAAGTGGTCTTATTTTGTCTAGCGGAGATATCGGAGTGGAATGTTTCCTGTGGGGATTTTTAAAGCAGGGTGCTGATCAAGGGGGTTATTTTCTGGCATGGAGCAAGAAATAAAGGCAAAGTATATAACTGAAGCCATCGATGGAGTGGTTGGTGCATGTTGACTGACCTGTATGGTGGACGGAGGAAAGAAATTCACTTCATCCATGCTACTGGTCTTTGATGAAGAGTCTCTTCCGTCTCATATAAAGTTAGGATTCATGAGATACCCTGTAAGAGCTTTCGTGAACAAGCCCCTTCAGTGTCATAAATGTAAAAGATCATGTGTCAAGTGTGTGCAGAAGGGAAGAGTGTCGTATGCCAGATGAAGTGAAATGTTGCAACTGTGGAGGTGAAGATCCGCCTGAATTCTAGGACTGCCCTGTTAGGATGAAGGAGAATGATGGTGGCAAGGGTAAGAAGTGTCCAGTGTTTCTCCTATCTGGAGGTGGTGAGAAGATTGGAAGGAACGAGTGGCGGGGAAGAAGCAATGGTAGTAGAGCCACCACGATCAGTGAAGGGATCAGCTGAGGGATAGTGAAATACTACATGTTAAAAAGGTAAACTTTGTATTATTTTTGCAATGGTCATAAACTGTACAGCACAAGCAGAGAAGAAGTCTAAGAAAATGTGAATCATTGTGAATGGCGCTAAACGTTTTTTGGGGTCTTCATGATTTCACAGCCGAGGCTGTGCAAAAAATCCTGATGGCCATCACAGGCCCCTGAGCTTGTGTAGGGATGTATTTTGGAGTGGACTGTGATAGATGAAGTAGGATGGGTTTTATTTTGTATGATGTTGTTTTCTCTCTTTCCCGCAATGTTTTTTTAGTTTCTTATTCATTACCCTGTTCAGCTGGTGGCGGTAATGCACCGTTAACATTGGATGCCAACTGCCATTAAACCCCATCTAAGAATAAGTTAGAGAGAGCTAGCATTTACCTGTTAGCTGTTTCAAAAAAAGAACAAGCAGACACTCCAGGAAGAGTTTTTGCAGCAGTGCATAAAGTTGATAATCTAAGTGATGAATGTAAAAGATGTATACCGCATGCAGATGTATACCGTAAGAAGTGTGATTCTGGAGAATCACTGGGTGCTGAATTCACCATGTTTGAAATAGAGCGGGCTTTGGAGGTGTGGTTGGACTGCTCCAGGTGAAGTTTGATTATGCTACATTATGTTTAAACATCTTCCTTCAGAAGTTTGGGGAAAGATTTTGAGTTTATTTAACAAAATATGGACGACAGAAGTGCTACCATCAGGATTGAAACGTGTTGTGGTGTTGCCTTTTGTGAAGCCTGGTAAAGATCAATCCAGTCCTGCCAGTTATAGACCTATTGCTCTAACACCAAATCTCTGTATATTAATGGACAAGTTGATTGTAGGTAGATTGATGTATTATCTGGAACATTGGGGTCTATTAAGTCCATACCAGAGTGGATTCAGAAAAGGAATGACTACTCTTGATGCATTGGTTAAAGTTAGTACTGAGGTGAACAAAGCTTTGGCAATGCCTTCAGTGATGTTTGGACATTGGAAAAGCAACTGATACAATGTTATGGGAAGGTCTACTGATGACATTTTATGGAATGGGTATTAGTGGGAGAATGTATAACTGGATTATGGGTTTCTTGTTTGACTGAACCTTCCAGGTCAGGGGTGGATCAGATTTAATAAGAGAATAAGAGGTGGTAAATGGAACTCCACAGGGTAGTGCATCTATCTTATTCACGGTGATGATTGATGATACTGTATCTTTCTGGATATCGGACAGGGTATAGGGATGGCCTTATATGCAGATGATGTTTGGGAAGAGGAAGGAATATTTCTTATGTATTCGAGAAAATGCAAGGTGATGTTGTAGCAGTAGAGGAATGGTCCTTTATCATGGGGTTACAAGTTATCTTTATCTAAATCTTGCCACATGTTGTTCACTAACAAAATTGTTAAGTATATTATGAACTATATGAACTATACTGAACTATACTGAACAAAAATGTAAATGCAACATGCAACAATTTCAAAGATTTTACTAGAGTTAGAGTTCATATGGTAGAGAAATGATCATTAAATTCTCTGGCAACAGCTCTGGTGGACATTTCTGCAGTCAGCATGCCAATTGCACGCTCCCTCAAAATTGTGACATTGTGTGTGATCTTGTGTTGTGTGACAAAACTGCACATTTGTGACCCATTTCAAGAAACTAGGCATATGTCACACCTCAATACTTCACAGAAGAGGCATTTAAAATTTAAAAAATTTGGAAGGCAGAAATGCCTTCTGGAACATGTGAACTTTCATGTGACATAATAACAAACGTGTATGTCATCTGTAAAAATGAATAAAATAGTTAAATTATGAGCCTAGTTGGTTTAGCCACGGAAAAATATAGGAACCTTCCCGCTAGCCATCATTGGCTGAGATAATGGATGGGCTGGACTTCCCGAAAGATGAGTTTGGATTGGTCTGCCATGTAGCGTGCTTCTGTCTATAACATTAGCTGCTAAGTATGTGTGGATAGTCCTGTCTACAGCAGATATCATGAAGAACTGAACAAGTTTTGCTACTGCAGTCGGTGAGTTTAATTGTCTGAACATGAAAACAGAAACAATACTGCCTGAAGGGTGATACAACAGAGTGCTAGATAAAGGGGAAGTAATCAGGGAAGTGATTAAGTCTATGTGTGCCTAATGATGGGTTGCCAGGACCGGTGGTTAGTAAACTGGCGACGTCGAGCGGGAGTAGACAAGACAGGCTGTTGTATAAAACACCTGGATTACATCTTCAAACTAAGGGCAACCATGGTATCCATGACAGAGGGGGAAGCGTTCATCCATGCATATGGGTAAAGAGTCTAGATACTTATTCAGATGTTATACGTTTCTAATTTTTTCAAAGTCATTTTCATTGCCTAGTCGGAGTTGTATTTTTTCAGAGTTCCCAATTGTTTGAACACAGCATTAGAGTTGCTAGCTGTATGTCTAAACAAAACAATTTAACTGAACTGCTTACACCTTCTGCATCCTGTGCATGTGACAAATAAACACTGGGAAATGGGTGGTGTTTACCAGAAACGGTAATGTGAGGAACCTGCACCAAAGCCAGATTAGGATATAGGCCATGGACTAGATAAAGTTTATTTTTACTATTATTTTTTTGCTACTACTTTAGTCTTCAACTTTGGTTGTTTACAACACCCTGAATCCTTAAAGAGATCGGTGGCGTTAAGGCTTAAGAGGGTGTGAACGATGCTGAATGGGTGTAGATAAAGAAGAGCTCTCCAGTTAAGTGTACCAAAACATTCATAGGACATTTTCTAAAAAGTGGGGATACAAGTTTATCAACATTCAAAGCAGCATTACTTTCTCATTGTTCCATAACTGCAGTGTATGATGTTCTAGCTCAGAGTCTGTACTTTTTTCAAATGTTGCTACTAAAGACCAAATCGACCTTGTCGGTCACATTTGATTTATTTTCCCCACAAGGTGCACCTGTGTAATGATCATGCTGTTTAATCAGCTTCTTTCTATGCCACACCTGTCAGGTGGATGGATTATGTTGTAACAGTGATGCAAAAAAAATTGCGATAAGCTTTGTGTGCATATGGATCTTTTATTTCAGCTCATGAAACATGGGACCAGCACTTTACATGTTGCGTTTATATTTTTTGTTCAGTGTATATATGGAGAAAACGAATGGAAAGGGTAACACAATTGAAGTATTTGGGGCCATGGTTTAATGAAAAGCTTACATGGAGACGTTATGGAGACGTTATATTACATGTATTGAGACTAAATGTAAGAAAGTATTAAGTATAGTATAATATCTTATGAGGACAATAGTTGGGCTTGATTGGGGGGCAGATAGGCAATCTTTACTGAATATGTATTGTACTTTGATGAGATCGTCCATAGATTACGGGTGCTTTGAATATGGTTCTGCTGCTTTTACATCGCTGTTGCGCCTTGATAGGTTGCAAGCAAGGGCACTCAGGATGTGTGACGGCACATTTTAGAACTACACCAATTGACATGTCTAGGATGTCATACAATCAACACATGGCACAATGCACATTATTTAGAGAAGATTAAGAGATGGCCCTGGGTTTGGAGGAGGAGGACATCTATGGCGACGGAATGGACATGGAGGATGAGGACCGCATCCCAGATGAGGATAAGGAAGATGATGAGAGTAGTGGAGTGCATATTTTGAATTGTGAACACAACTTTGTTTGCCCTACAGCATCTGTAAAAAATGTCTGTTATAATAATGTCTGACATATGTTTTATTCAGTCTGTGAGCCTGAGACTTCCAACAAGGAAAATAAGTTTGTTCCAGTCCCAACTGATGAAGCTGTTCCAAGTCTGTTGGGTGTGGTGCGGTTTAGTCCAGGGACTACGTCAACAGCCAGAGGAACAGGACTCAACGTCACACAGATCTGCAGGTTGTGCAACCATGTGAGGGAATGGTCCAACAAGCCAATCTGCTGCCTTCTGCTGCCATTTTGGTGTCTGGTTGCATGCTGATCAAGGTCCTCAGAATACTCGGAATGATGATTGGCCACCATTCACCGCAACACATTCTTCCGTCACCAGCATAAACACCTCGAGCCAGCAGTCCTCGTGACATTGGATGCTGAGCAGAGTGGCATTGATGAAACCCTCAAGGAAATGGGTGGAGATCTGGTCTTGGCAGCAGATGGAAGGAGGGATAGTCCTGGCCACTGTGAAGTTTGGGACATTCACTGCTGTTGAACAGAGAATCAACAAGATCCTGAACATAGAAATTGTTCATTGAAGTGTTTTTTTTTTATCTTAGAGCTCTTCGCGCCACGTGGTGTGAGCTGCGGGGGTTGAAGAGGACGAATCAGTTTGTTGACAGTGCTGAGCTGGTGGTTGGAACCCTCATTACTGACCAAAACAGGCCGATCTCTAAATGGATCTGGAAAAGCATCGCTTGGATATTCGTCTAAATGTAAGAAATACTTTTCGTCTAAATGTAAGAAATAATAATATATATATAACAAGGTATGATTATTCTACTGTGTACATTTGTATTACCTGTTCATTTTCTACTGTGATTAGCCCTACGCAAGAAAATCGCTGTAGCTGAAGCCATTATCAACCACATCTACTGGTCATGTGAAAATTATTCTGCCAAAATGGAATATTGCACTGTACCACATACAGAACCAACACACTAACCACTCATGCCTTCGGGTCCAAGCAGAGGAATGAATTAACCAAGTACAGTAAGTGCCCATATCCTACATGTAGGACATTTAGTGTTTACAGAACAGCCAACTTTAGAATAGAAGGGTAAATTCTGCTTTAAAATGTAATTCCAGACTTCAATGGGGCCTTGATCCTTAAGGACATATCACAACCATCCATTGACCACCAGACAACAGGTAGTCAGTGGATCGTTCCACTCTGATGCTGCACTTCCTGCCAAAGCACACCACCACCTCTTACAAGAGAATGTATGCAAGATCGATTAAGCCATTTCAAAAGAAAAAAAAATCAAACTACTGAAATTGACATTATTACTGTCAAGTGTATCAAAGCACATTCCATTGTTTGCATCTCTCAATTGTCACCAACCTTTCAAATGTATCCTGTATCCCGTCAGATAAAACCTTGCATCCTTTCATTAGGTACTCCTTCTCCTTCGCAAAGGCCAAGAAGAGTGGATACACAATTCAGCCAGCGAAGACCAAACCCACCTACGGTAAGATGTCTTTAAATTATTATGGAAATTAAACATTTATTTTATTACTGTCTGCCAATATTGTTGAAATGCCTGTTCTATTATTTGTCTTTACAGACTATGCTGATAAAATAGTGCTTTGTCTGGAGGACGAATCAGATCGCAGGATCCTGGAATAACCTCAACCACTCTGTAGTCAGTTTCAGCATCCCATGAAGGACCGGGCAGTGGGGGAGTATATAAGCCATTTCAAGGCAGCTGGCACACCATAAGCACCCTTCTTCCCACACTTTAAATGACATTTAATCATTTGACACATTTGAGTGCATAGATTTCACACTTTTTCATACTGGGATTTTCAGAATTCGGACGGAATGTAGCAGTTGATACTAGTTGAGCAGCAGGTGTGCAATGTCTTCATTGATTTGTCTGGCTTTGTGGAGGGTTCTGGATTTGTGGAGTGAGGAGATGCTTTGGCACTTGACACTGCAGACCTTGCTCGCAATGTTGACTGTTCTGTGAATTGTCCTGATGTTGTCACGTTCGTTGAAAGGATGAGACCAAGGCGCAGCGTGAGATGAATACATATTCTTATTTAATGAAACGAAGAACAATTAAACAAACTTACAAAACAACAAAACGAAAGTGACACTATATATAAGTGCAGACACAGGCAACTAACACAGACAATAACCCACGAAATACACAAGGAATATGGCTGCCTAAATATGGTTCCAAATCAGAGACAACGATAAACAGCTGCCTCTAATTGAGAACCAATCTAGGCAACAATAGACATACATAACACCTAGACTAGTCAACACCGGAGGGAGACTCTGGCGGATCCGGACTGCGACCCGTCGTGGGAGGTTCTGGACTGCGACCCGTCGTGGGAGGTTCCGGACTGCGGCCCGTCGTAGGAGGTTCTGGTCTGCGGCCCGTCGTAGGAGGTTCCGGTCTACGGCCCGTCGTAGGAGGTTCCAGTCTGCGGCCCGTCATAGGAGGTTCCAGTCTTCGGCCCGTCGTAGGAGGTTCCAGTCTAAGGCCCGTCGTAGGAGGTTCCAGTCTTCGGCCCGTCGTAGGAGGTTCCAGTCTGCGGCCCGTCGTAGGAGGTTCCGGTCTACGGCCCGTCGTAGGAGGTTCTGGTCTGCGGCCCATCGTAGGAGGTTCCGGTCTACGGCCCGTCGTAGGAGGTTCTGGTCTGCGGCCCGTCGTAGGAGGTTCCGGTCTACGGCCCGTCGTAGGAGGTTCCGGTCTTCTGCCCGTCGTAGGAGGTTCCGGTCTGTAGACTGTCGCCGGACGCTCTGGACTGGGTATTGTTGCCGGACGCTCTGGACTGGGTACTGTTGCCGGACGCTCTGAACTGGGTACTGTTGCCGGAAGCTCTGGACTGGCAAGGCGCACTGTAGGCCTGGTGCGTGGTGCCGGTACTGCTGGTACTGGGCTGGGGACACGCACCTCAGGGCGAGTGCGAGGAGCAGGCACAAGACGTACTGGGCTGTGGAGGTGTACTGGAGGTCTGGAGTGTAGAGCTGACACAACCCGTCCTGGCTGGATGGTTATACTTGCCCTGCAAATGGTTATACTTGCCCTCCATTGGCATGGCGCTGGCACAAGACGCACAGGGCTGTGCAGACTCACAGTACGCAGAGCCGGCACAGGATATCCTGGTCCATGGAGGTATACTGGAGACCAGGTGCGCTGAGCCGGCACCAAATCAAATCAAATTTATTTATATAGCCCTTCGTACATCAGCTGATATCTCAAAGTGCTGTACAGAAACCCAGCCTAAAACCCCAAACAGCAAGCAATGCAGGTGTAGAAGCACGGTGGCTAGGAAAAACTCCCAAAGAAAGGCCAAAACCTAGGAAGAAACCTAGAGAGGAACCAGGCTATGTGGGGTGGCCAGTCCTCTTCTGGCTGTGCCGGGTGGAGATTATAACAGAACATGGCCAAGATGTTCAAATGTTCATAAATGACCAGCATAGTCCAATAATAATAAGGCAGAACAGTTGAAACTGGAGCAGCAGCACGGCCAGGTGGACTGGGGACAGCAAGGAGTTATCATGTCAGGTAGTCCTGAGGTATGGTCCTAGGGCTCAGGTCCTCCGAGAGAGAGAAAGAAAGAGAGAAAGAGAGAATTAGAGAGAGCACACTTAAATTCACACAGGACACCGAATAGGACAGGAGAAGTACTCCAGATATAACAAACTGACCCCAGCCCCCCGACACATAAACACTGGAGGCTGAGACAGGAGGGGTCAAACAGGGCCAAACAGGAAGGATATAACCCCTCCTTCCTGGCTGGATGCCCATTCGAGCCCGGCCAATGCGAGGAGCTGGAATAGAGCGCACCAGGCTAGAAATGCGCACTGGAAACACAGTGCGTTCCACTGCATACCACGGTGCCTGACCAGTAACACGCTCCCCACGGTAAGCGAGGAATTGGCTTAGGTCCCCTACCTGACTCAGCTAATCTCCTCCTGTGCCCCCCCTCAAAAAAAATTATTGGGGCTGCCTCTCGGGCTTTTGTGCTAGCCGTGTACCCTTATATCGTCGCCGTTCCTCCATTGTCATGTATCCCTCCTCGCACTGTTCCATAGAAACCCAAGCGGGCTCTGGCACTCTCTCTGGATCGATCGACCACCACTCTATCTCCTCCCAGGTTGTTACCCACTCATCCTTCTCCCGGGTCCATTCTTCCACAAAGCGTTGTTCCTCCCTTTCACGCTGCTTGGTCCTTGTTTGGTGGGTTATTCTGTCACGTTTGTTGAATGGATGAGACCAAGGCGCAGCGTGAGATGAATACATATTCTTATTTAATGAAACAAAGAACACTTAAACAAACTTAGGATAACTGCAGACACAGGCAACTAACACATAGACAATAACCCACGAAATACTCAGTAATCCATAAAGGACTGTACAGTACCAGTCAAAAGTTTGGACACACCTACTCATTCCAGGGTTTTTCTTTGTTTTGACTGTTTTCTACATTGTAGAATAATAGTGAAGACAAACTATAAAAATAACACATATGTAATCATGTAGTAACCAAAACAGTGTTAAACAAATCTAAATATATTTGAGATGTGAGATTATTCAAAGTAGCCACCTTTTGGCTTGATGACCAAATAGGGCTATCTTCTGTTTACAGTACCATCCCTACCTTGTCACAATACTACTGATTGGCTCCAATGTATTAAGAAAGAAATACATTCCACAAATTAACTATTAATAAGGCACACCTGTTAATTGAAATGCATTCCAGGTGACTACCTCATGAAGCTGGTTGAGAGAATGCCAAGAGGGTGCAAAGCTGTCATCAAGGCAAAGGGTGGCTACTTTGAAGAATCTCACATCTCAAATACTTTTTGATTTATTTAAGTAGGCGTTTCCAAACTTTTGACTCGTACTGTATATACAATTATTTATTGTATTTCTAAATGGTATTGTTAAATATCACTGTTATGGGGACTGTGACCACAAAGTGGAATGCGATAAAATAAGACCCATGACCAAAGTGATGTATTGGTATAACATATTTTTATAACTGTTAATAAAAAGGTAAAAATGTGTTTGAATTATATTTATGGTGACTGAAAGCCTGTGTAAGGCATGTTTTCCTCATTTGGGAACCCATTTCTTATCCCATTGACTGCACACGCTGGAATTGGCACATGGTTGCACCAGGTGTGGCCAAATTGCCAAGTTGCTATATTTAGCGGGTTTTCAGTAAAAGTACATGTAAAAGATTCTAACAACATATTCAGGCTACCTTTGGGGAGTTTTGACACCAAGGGTTTCTATGGTTTTAATAGTATTTAGCAACTTTTCACACTTTAATACTGCCGCAAACGAGAGTGAGACAAGCTGTCTGTGCTACTGAAGTCACAGCAATGGCCGATAGAGGCACAAGCGGAGGGGGTATGTGGCGGGAGAGGGGTCGAAAAATGCTACGTTGTGGACCGCAGCTGTGTGCAGCATGGCAAATAGGTGCTGTGACCTCATCGTGGTATGGCGCAACGTAATTCCCAATTTCTAGTGACATATCAAGGAGCCAATACAGGATCTTTAAAAAATATATATTTACCTGTTATTTTACCAGGTAAGTTGACTGAGAACACGTTCTCGTTTATAGCAATGACCTGGGGAATAGTTACAGGGGAGAGGAGAGGGATGAATGAGCCAATTGTAAACATTTTCACTAACACTTGAACTTGTACCGCCCCAGATAGCCCCAATTCCAGCTGATGAAGTGCCTGTGGGCAACGTGTCTGAACTAAAAATAAAGAGGAAAAGTTTATTACTATTGTTAGGGGGAATTAATATTGAATTAATTTGTTGCATTGAATTAGTGAGGATTCAATTTATAGATGAACTAACTCATTGCATATGGACTCTCCCAGTCTGCATCCTGGGCGTAGACCCTCTGATAGGTATTGTAGGCTATGTGCAGCACATTGACATCCAGGGAAACCGTGGGAAGCCAGAATTTTGCGTTATACAACTCACTTCTTCAGCCATAGTTACGAAGGAAGTGGCATTATAGGGTGTATTCTCAGTAGCATACTAACTAGCCATATTACCAATCAACATTCCCCACACATGGAGCCGCATCCTGCACTACAAGTTCAGCACCAGTGCGCTCTCAGAGCCTTGCTTCGGGCTCAAATCGAAGGGAGGTAGTAATCCCTGCCTCAGCTGCCTTCTCTGCCACTACCTTGTCTTCATCACATTCTCCAAAAAGGTCAGGCCCAGGAGAAACAAAGTTCCTGCTATGCTTGGAGTCACTGCTTTTTTGGACATTCTGACATTTCATATATGGCGGAGGTTTCTCCTGCATTGATATGCTTGCTGGCAAGGCTTGTTAGCCGGCTATCATATGTCATTTTCCACTCTCTTAGCTTTTTGATCTGCTGGAGCACGTTTGTTTTCTTATGTTCTGTGCCTGGATTACTGCCTGTGCTTGCTGATCTTCATTGTTGTAACGCTAAAACAGCTAACATTAACTGGCTGGCTAGTTTGTTGGCTGAGATAACGTGAACTGCATATAACATTAATTGATAACTGGTTAGATGTGGTTACGTAAGTTATTTCCAAAATGTTGGTTTAATTTAATATAGCTGTAAGCTAGGTGTTGATAGCAACTGGCTGACTCATGTTAGGGCTAATGTTAGCAGGCAGGTAGGGCTAATGTTAGCAGGCAGGTAGGGCTAATGGTAGCAGGCAGGTAGGGCTAATGTTAGCAGGCAGGTAGGGTTAATGTTAGCAGGCAGGTAGGGCTAATGTTAGCAGGCAGGTAGGGCTAATGGTAGCAGGCAGGTAGGGTTAATGTTAGCAGGCAGGTAGGGCTAATGTTAGCAGGCAGGTAGGGCTAATGTTAGCAGGCAGGTAGGGCTAATGGTAGCAGGCAGGTAGGGCTAATGTTAGCAGGCAGGTAGGGCTAATGGTAGCAGGCAGGTAGGGCTAATGTTAGCAGGCCAGTCGGCTAGCAACCTTGCAAGCTGATTTGTAAGAACATATTCATAGTATTTGCTTGTAAGTTGGCTGAACATCTTATTGAAACCAATAGTCCAAACTATGTTCACATTATAGGGACGGTCCAGGTCCTCCATATTAGGAGAGCCCGCAAATGTTTTTATGGCATGACTTCAGCATTCTTTGGAATTAGTTTTATGTAATAACTCGAAAAATAGAAAAATTAGGTGTAACTTTGCATTGGGACCATTGATGCGTATTCTAATGCAAATCCATGTTACATGTGGTTACGTTTATGCTACCTACCCTTTAAGCTTTGATAAACAAGCTAAATACTGATAAGTACTCCCTTTCCACAGCACCTTTCTGAGACTTGACAGAACAGAAGTAGGGAAGTGTCTGTCTCATGAATTAACCACTTCCTACCGACTAGCGAGGCCAAAGATTTTTATAACTAAACCAAGATAGACCAAATGGGAATAAATGAATCACAGTGGGCAGAACAAGCAAGGAGGTGGGCAGAGACGAACACGTGCTAGCAAGATCCTATTGGCGCACTCTAGCATTCATTTGCATATTTCCCTTAGGGAACGCCTACTCTGTGAAGTGCATGTGTCTAATAACTCAATTCGCCTTTGCAATTCTTCTAAACAAGATAATAAAAATAAGAAACTTTGACAAAGGGTGAAGTCTACACTCTGTTTGTAACAGATTCTAGTTTTGTGAACAGAATACTGTATTGAGATCAAATGTTTCATTGATGAGACAATTAGCAGAACGTTGACCAAAATCCATTTCATTCCATCTTCTCCCACTGCCGGCTACTGGGCTTGGTAGTGACTGGAAATGCCAAGCGGATGCTTCACATTTATACATCCGGTGAAATATCTGTCTCATTGTTTTATTTGTGGTGAGGCACTGTACCAGTCTCCATGACAACAAGACAAGCAAGGAAGTGGGAGTGGAGTTCGGCCTCATTTCCTGAGGAGGTTAGAACCTGTTGTCTATTTTTCGAGCTCGTCTCTCTGCACAGATATATTATTAAAGACAACATCTGATGTAGTTTTTTTTCATAATTTGTCAGGCTGCGATAATGTCTGTCGGAGGGGTTGTACAGGAATGGAGCTGTAAACAGCTCTGTTGATTTAGCTCTAAACAGAGAGTTGGCAGATTATCGGCTTCCAACCAGCAGAGTATAACATCCATATGCCCATCTGATAAACAGTGTTTTATGTTTTTTACCGTGTCATCTTTCGGCCGTGATTTTGATTTATTTTCATTGAAACAAAGCAACCCTTGTAATGCAGAAGTGATGCAGGTTGTAGTGCTTGTCCTGGAGGCAGAGCTGAGCGATTTCCACTAGATGGCCAGCTTCAAAGTCCAAATTGGCCATTTATTGTAAAAAATGAGCTTTTTGTTCTTAATTTAAGTTTAGGCCAGCTAGTGACACTCCTGCAGAGCTGCCTCCAGTGCATGAGTAATCCCAATAAATGCCAACCTGCAGAAATGACATGTACGTTTTCGTAGACACGCATATCCTACATGTACAGGAGCAATTAGCATTAAGTGCCTTGCTGAGGGCACATCGGCAGATTTTTCACCTAGTTGGTTTGGGGATTTGAATAAGCAACCTTTTGGTTACTGTCCCAATGCTCTTAACCGCTAGGCTACTTGCTGCCCCCATGCATGCTGTAGTGATTTTGTTTTGTGGAAGGTCACATTATTTTAACAATAACCCGAATCCTCTATTGAAATAGGCAACTGATGATTGATGGTAGTAATCTCATGACTGACTAATGATAAGTAGATGCAGGTCTTTGTTCATGTTCATCATTTCTGTTCACTGTAGTGCAAGGGAAGGGTGTGATGCACCGTACTGCACTGCATTTGGACCATAATGCACTCTCTTACTGAGTAGAAGAAACCATTGTCCCCCGGCCTCTAACTCTAACTTTATTTGTACACAGTAGTCCTCCCATTCCACGTCAACTATTCTCCCAGACAAAACAGTGGGGACCTCCAGACATCGCAAAGCCCTTCCATATCCTTTAAGGCCATTTCCTGTTGAACTCTGCATTACCTGGCCTGGCTGGAGGCCCAGGGCTGGAGCCTATTGTCGCACCGAGCAGCTCCAGCCCAGTTCACGTTCCGCCCAGATGTTGCTAGAGACAGAGTGGGCGTCTGTTCTAACCAAGAAGCCCCCCTGGAATAACACACACACATGCACGTATGCACATAAACAACCACACATGCACACACAGGCACATGTACACACACATGCACACAGTGTAAAACTCCATGATTTCACCCAGACCCCTTTAAAAACCACAATCAGTCCATTTCAATCATCCCCACTCTAGAGAGCATACACAGTGTGGCTTAAGTTACAGACACATGATTGTAATATAGGGGAAAGCAGGGCTAGAAAGAGAAGTGAGTGGTGGAAATCGGTATTGTTGTGTCTTGTGTGGTGAAAATCATTATTGAAAACAGATTGAAACAATCCACTCTCTGCAAATTCTCAGATTTGAAGTATTACAGTAAGTCAGCAGCACACAACCTATAGTAGCCTACTGTTTAAGAACAGACAAAACAGTTGAAGAATGATAGTCGCGCCTTGGTACCTCACTTAAAGGGATTTTGGCATTCTACTTCCCCAGAATCAGATGAACTTGTTGATACCAGTTGTATGTCTCTGCATCCAGTGTGAAGGACGTTAGAGGTAGTTTCGCAAGTTTTACTGCAATGATTGGAAGTCTATGTTATCGGCAATGACTGGAAGTCTGTGGTATCTAGTTAGCAACTTCCTTAAAACTGCAGAGACATAAAAATGGTATCCATGAGTTCATCTGACTCTGGGGAGGTAGACAAAGGGCCTCATTACCAAAATCCTGAAGCGTCTTTTTAACATTCCCCTGACCTTGAGTTACCCAATATTATTGACGTGCAATAGTACAGCGCCTTGAGGTCGAAAACATGTCAAATTGTAGCCTTTGAAGGCAGCCCCCTGCATGTGCCTCGGGAGCATTGGAGGGGTTAGTGCTGCCTGTGTGCTCTCCTCTTCCCTTTCTCCTCTGGAGTCTAGAGGAGTTTGGATTTCTCATTCCCGCCAGAGGCCTCTTCAGAGTGCGACAGCCCCAGCAGGCGAGATGAAAGTAGTGATTTTTTCCTCCCTCCATAATTCTAGCCTATTTTGTCCACTATATGTCATTACAGGGAGCTGCATCTAGTTATTTGTGTCCTGTGGCCGGATACATGCGCACAGAGGGAATCAATTTGTGTGGGAGGATCAGGAGGGCAGGCCGGGGCCGACTGCAAACCAGCATGGTGCTGCATGCATCTGGGGCCCTGCTAGCTTAGGGGAACGTCGTCGCTCTGCAAGAAGGACATAAAACTCCACAGGGCCACAGCCAAATAATTGGAATTTATAGATTGTATAGTTATGTTACATTGCATGCTGATAGATGAAGTTGGGAAGTTTCACCAAACCGTTTTTAAGGTGGTTGTTTCTTTCCCAGAGCTTCTTCTGCGAATGCAAGTATAAACGTATTGCACCTCAAGCCAATACATTTCTGTGGTAACTACTAGCACCAACTTTGTAACGATGTGCGCAGAGAGTTGGGAAGCAAGTTCAAGGAGTGAGTGTGTGTAACATAATACAAAACAAGAAAACACGAACAACACACAGACATGACACAGAAACAATGATGCCTGGGGAAGGAGCCAAAGGGAGTCACATATATAGGGCATATAATCAAAGAGGTGATGGAGTCCAGGTGAGTGTCATAATGCGCTGATGCGCATAACGATGGTGACAGGTGTGCGCCATAACGAGCAGCATGGTGACCTAGAGCGCCGGAGAGAGAGCATACGTGACAGTACCCCCTCCCCGGCGCATTCAGCTCCAGCCTCAGGACGCTAACCACAGGGACGATCCCGGAGATCAGGAGCGGACCGGTCGTGCAGAAACCTGACAAACCGGCTGAGGCGTGAGAGCTTAATGAGCCGGCTGAGACCTCCCTGGTTGCCTCGGTCGAGGCCTATCGAGTCCGCTGATGCATGGGAGCCTATCGAGCTGCCTGGTGACCTAGAGGCCGGAGAGGGAGCACACATGACAACCTTTATCAAGAAGAGACTAGAGACAGAACAGGAAACAGGCCTAAATAGCTTTATGATAAAGCACATGTGCACGCTATCACATGAATGCATACATGGGAGAGAGGGACAGAGAGTGATGCTTGAGAGTGGATGAAGAAGAGCAGATCAAGAGAGAGTATAAGAAAGGATGGAGAGAGTGAGGTTAGTCATCAAAACTCTCTGCCCACATTAAATGGCCTCGTTTTCTCTTCTCCGTGACTGCCTCTTCTCACAGAGTGCTCTACATAAAAAGGCACATTAGAGCTACAAAGGAATACTTGTTTTTGTTACAAACCTACAAGCACAACCACTCCAATTGATTTCTGAATAAAGAGGACATGTTCCTTTGTGTTTTTTACGTTGACATGTTTGGTTTGATCGTCGTTGCGTGGGAAGAATTTTGTGCCTTCTGCAGGGTTTACCCTTGCTCTACATTATGTTTTCTAGCATACATCTCTTTTGTCACCCAATCCAGAGGTTGAGGTGATCCACAACAGTATACCCACCACTGGGTTGGTTGTGTACTGGACTGTGCTCATTGTGGTTAAGAATCAATATGCACTGTAGTTTATGACAGTATGTTCTCTCTTTAAATGTGGACTTAAAGGTAAGGCGCACACAGACACCCAGGGCTTGGCTGTGAGTCATTTTCATGCTCTGGTCATTTTTGTGTCAGAGGTTTGAGTTGGCTTCAAACCAAGCCAAACTCCCCTCAGAATGGCCTCCAATGCAGTAATTGTGATGTCATAGGATTCAGATATTAAAATGTTGCCAATACCTACATGGTGTAGCTAGTTGATAAGACCATGGTATTCACAATGCCAAAGTTACCAGTCACGCCTTGGCTATCAGACCTTATTGAAACGACTGAGAGAAAAATATTGACCCAAATCCGCAATGTCCTACCTCTGACGAAAACAACCAAAATATCTCCCTTATATATGAATCATATCCCAAAATGAACATCCTATTGTTAGAAGCAACCAAGGCTCACAGCACACAGATTGGCAGGCAGGCAGTATTTGGCATATCCTGTGCTGTTACCTATTGGCTTGTCTTTCGGTCAGCTCCTCTCCTCCCCGAATAGATCGGGAGATAGGCCCCTGAGACGAGCATCCTGCCTGCACGGCAAAGAATGTAAACAGCCCTCTGTGTTATGTCTACCTGGCCAGGCCTGATTTCAAAGCTATCTACCAGCTCCAATGTCATGGTGGGAATACAATCCTCTCCTCTACTTAAAGAATAACTGTGGGCAGGAAATGCAGGTTCAGCAGTTGTGGTATCTAGCTGGTGAAAGCTAGCCATCGTCTGGCAATGTCACCTTAACGCGGCAGGGTAGCCTAGTGGTTAGAGCGTTGGACTAATAACCGAAAGGTTGCAAGTTCAAACCCCCAAGGTACAAATCTGTCGTTCTGCCCCTGAACAGGCAGTTAACCCACTGTTCCTAGGCCGTCATTGAAAATAAGAATTATTTCTTAACTGACTTGCCTAGTAAAATAAAGGTAAAATAAAACATTCTGAGATTCTAAAAACAACAAAATAGTTCCCCTTCATTTGTTTCGGTATACAGCTGACGGATTGGGCGAGAGAAATGTAACTCTCTTCAAGATTCAATGGGTACATATCAAGAATTGAAATCGCCACAGAGCGTATTCCTACATCACTGTACCTTTATTGCTAAATGAATGTGGGTGACAATGATGGCAAACTGTTACAACATGTCCAGTTGGTCTGGATTTTGAAAAAAGCATAAACTGGACATGAATAGGGCTTGTTGAGGTTATGTATTGTCATTTCCATGTAAATGGACCCATGATCACCTACATGTGAAGTTCATAGGAGCATATCAAAGTAGGTGTCAATTGAAAGCTAAGAGTCTATATGTTTGAGAAATGAAGGCATATATACATTTTCCAACTATTTTCCATCCTAAAAGTTAGGACTAACAAAGGCTTCGATTTGTTGGCAAACATATGGAAAAGGTTTCTTAGAAAACATCTACCAGAAAGTCTTAAAATGTATTAGAAATGCATCATCCTACTTTCTGTGAACAATTTGAAACCAAATTTAATGATGATTGGATTGTATGTGATGCCATTAAAGATTTTACTAAAAACAATGCAACTGCATTTGGGTCTTTATATAAATAATGGGGCCAATGTGTGACATTGGGATAAATATTTCTAAATGGTTTGTAACAAAAATTTTTTTTTTTAATGCAGTTCCACATGTGTAAAAGTTAATATATGTAAATAGACCCATAACTCCACCTATACAACATAGGCATAGGGCTATACATCTGGAGCATTGGGCCAGTAACTGAAAGGTTGCTAGATCGAATCCCCGAGCTGACAAGGTAAAGATCTGTCGTTCTGCCCGAGCAAGGCAGTTAACCCACTGTTCCTCGGGCACCAATGATGTGGATGTCGATTAAGGAAGCCCCTCGCACCGCTCTGATTCAAAGGGGTTGGGTTAAATACAGAAGACACATTTCAGTTGTACAACTGACTAGTTATGCCCCTTTCCCTCTTAGCAGGGTTCATACATACATTGGCAAGTCACATTCAAAGTCTTATAGGGCATTTTTCAAGCACTTAGTTGGGCATATGGCGCCTAATATAGAACCCCCCCCCCCACCAAAAAAAGAGTGCAATAATGTTTTTAAAAAGTAGGCCATTACCGCTTCATTACCACTCTACTCGTCTAAAGGTAACCCATACAATTAATGGAAGTTTAGAGGTAGTTTTGGGCCAACAAAAATAAGGGGTTAAATATGTGGGAACTCCTTCAAGACTGTTGGAATGCATTCCTCATGAAGCTGGTTGAGAGAATGACGAGAGTGTGCAAATCTGTCATCAAGGCAAAGGGTGGCAACTTTCAAGAATCTCAAATTTAAAATAGATTTTGATTCGTTTAACACTTTTTTCTTTACTACACAATTCCATATGTGTTATTTCATAGTGTTGATGTCTTTACTATTATTCTATAATGTAGAAAATAAAGAAAACCCTGGAATGAGTAGGTGTGTCCAAACTTGTGACTGGTACTGTATATATACCTCAATGGGTCCTAAAATTCTAAATCAAATAGCTAAATGACCATCTTAAAACAATTCCAGTAGACTGGTGTCCAATCCGAGGCATAAAAACATGAAAAAATGTACTCATTACCTTGATGCTTTCTCTGTTAAATATAACGAGACTTTGCTGTAAATTAAGCAGGCAACAACAGATAATAAACATCAATTCGCTAGGCATATGAGATCCATGGATCTAAGCACAGCGGTCTTCACTGGCGTAACGAATGAGACACCAGAAAGTATCCACACCCCTTGACTTTTTCTACATTTTGTGTTATAGCCTGAATTAAAAATGTATTAAAGAGAAATGTATATTCATTAGCCTACACACAATACCCCATAAAGTCAAAGTGAAATGATGTTTTTCGAAATTTCTACAAAGTAACTAAAAATGAAAAGATGAAATGTCTTGAGTCAGTAAGTGTTCAACCCCTTTGTTACAGCAAACCTAAATAAGTTCAGGAGTAAAAATGAGCTTAACAAGGCACATAAATTGCATGGACTCCGTGTGCAATAATACTGTTTAACAATACTGTTTACTGTTTAACTACCTCATCTCTCTACCCCACACATACACATACACATACACACTACCCCACACATACAATTATCTGTAAGGTCCCTCAGTCAAGCAGTGAATTTCAAACACAGATTCAACCACAAAGACCAGGGAGGTTTCCCAATGCCTCACAAAGAAAGGCACCTATTGGTAGATGAGTAAAAAAAATAATAAAAGCAGACATTTAATATCCCTTTGAGCATGGTAAAGTTATTAATAACACCTTGGATGGTGTATCAATACACCCAGTCACTACACAAATCAATCCCGCACAAAACAACAGTGAAGCCCAGGCTACCTAAGTATGATTCTCAATCAGAGACAACTAACGACACCATACTAGGCCGAACACAGAAAAACAACCTAGACACACAAAACATAGAATGCCCACCCAAATCACGTCCTGACCCACTAAAACAAACAATTAACACAATAACTAGGGTCAGAACGTGACATTCCTTCCTAACTCAGTTGCCGGAGAAGAAGGAAACTGCTCAGGGAGTTCACCATTAGGCCAATGGTGACTTTAAAACAGTTAGAGTTTAACGGCTGTGAAAGGAGAAAACTGAAGATGGATCAACAACATTGTAGTTACTCCACAATACCAACCTAATTGAAAGAGTGAAAAGAAGGAAGCCTTTACAGAATAAAAAATTTCCAAAACATGCATCCTGTTTGCAGCAAGGCACTAAAGAAATACTGCAAAAAATTGTGGCAAAGCTATTAACTTTTGTCCTGAATTTAAAGTGTTATGTTTTGGGCAAATCCAATACAACATTTTACTGGGTACCACTCTCCATATATTCAAGCATAGTGGTGGCTGCATCATGTTTCGGGCATGCTTGAAATCGTTAAGGACTGGGGAGGTTTTCAGGATAAAAAATCTAAACGGAATGGAGCAAAGCATAGGCAAAATTCAAGAGGAAAATCTGGCTCAGTCCACTTTCCACCGGACACTGGGGTATGAATTCATCTTTCAGCAGGACAATAACCTAAAACAGAAGGCCAAATCTACACATGAGTTGCATACCAAGAAGAGAGTTTTGACTTAAATCTGCTTGAAAATCAATGGCAAGACTGAAGAATTTTTAAATAATAATAGGCAAATATTGTATAATCCAAGTGTAAAAATCTCTTAGAGAATTACTCAGAATTACTTACAGCTGTATTCGCTGCTGAAGGTGATTCTAAGATGTATAGACTCTATTTCATTTTAATAAATTTGCTAAATACAAAATATGGAAATACGATGACATTGCTAAAATAGGCAAATTGTTAGAAGGAAACAACTTTGCCATATTATGATGTCGTAAAATGTACTAAAAAGATATGACAATGTTGACATTACTTTTACAAGCAAAGTTTGTCAAAAATAGCTGGCAATGTTAGCTAGCTAAAATACGGTAGTCCCCTCAATCTTAGTTAATTAACTGGCTAAAGATATACTGCATCTAAATTCAATCTGGTGACATCACCATCATGACAAAAGCTTTTCCTACTAATTATTTGCCTTCATTTGAAATGTTATCATGTTTCCAAGCCAAATCCGAGTTGTATTGAGGTAGGCTAACTTTAGCCCGTTATGTAGCTAGCTAGTTGGTAGATAGCTAGCTAACGTCTGCTATGCTAGCAATGATAATGACAATCAAATATACATAACCAGATACATAACCAGCAGTCTATGGTCTAGCTACCGGTACTGGGGTTCAACCAACTCCAACCACCTATCCACATGATAGCATCCTTCGGCAGGGCATGCAAACCACAGTTGTTGGTTGTGCAACCTGCTGGAAGCATGCATTAAATGATACATCCGTATAGGGTTTTTCAGTCTCAAACGGCTGTGATCCTTAGAATGCTTTGAGGCCGATGAAACAACAGAACCTCATTCAATGAAGGGAAGTGAAGTGGGCAGACGGGCTATTTCCAAGTGGAGCTTGGCAAAAGGGGGCATGATTTGTTGACATAATTGTAATCCATTATGATGCACATTTTAGGAGAGACTGACAATTTTGACACGAGAATAAATGTTTCTGACTGATATCAATGCCACATAGGCCGTTTTCAAAGGGATGAAGTGGTTTTTAACGGCAATGGCTCTTTAAGGAGTTGATATGGGTACTTATCCAGTTAAGTACACTTTTTACTGCATCTTCATCTCCTAGACCGTGCAGGTAATTATCAGTGTTGTCACGGCATTGTGATTCGCTAATGAAGCTTTCAACCTGTAGCTTTCTGCTACTGTCAGGTGCGTAGTCTTGGACGTAGTCTTGCGTCGCCTTGTCTTGGGGAACATTTTCCTTATGATCTAAACTTTGGGATTAAATCTTGTTTGTGCACACACCACAATACTGTGATATATACAGCCCTTTGAGCTGAAACTTAGGCATTAGTCTAGGGAGCTAACGCAAGTCTTCGAGTCTCAGGCACCTTTACTCAGTCTATTAACGTTGTTCACCAAACCAACTACATAAGCTGTATCTCTACTATACTGCAATGTTACTGGTTTAGAGTTTTCATCCACCATGCTGCCCATCCTACCTCACTACTACATTGTCCATATTAGGACAGCCACAGTCTCAGCAGGACTTGTCAGTCTCTAAAGGAGTTAGACACTGTACACCATAGCGTCGGTGTCCGAATTGGTTCTTGCCTACTAAATCAAATAAAATATTATTTGTCACATGCACCAAATTCACCTGACAGTGAAATACTTACTTACACTCCCGAATCAACAATTCAGTTTTAAGAAAAATAGGTGTTAAAAATGTAGTTACAAAAATAAACTGAAGTAAAAAATAACAAATAATTAAGGAGCAACAATAGAATAAAAGAAGCGAGGCTATATTGTTACGGTTTTCTTCCATCGAAGGAGAGGAGGACCAAAATGCAGCGTGGTTATTTGTAAACATTTGAGGGATAGCTCGGGACTGAGGGGTAGCTCGGGACTGAGGGGTAGCTCAAAACTGAGGGGAAGCTCAGGACTGAGAGGAAGCTCAGGCAGGTTGATGGCTCTGGCAGATCCTGGATGACTGGTGGTTCTGGCAGATCCTGGCTGACTGGCGGCTCTGGCAGATCATGGCTGACTGGCGGATCCTGGCTGAATGGCGGATCCTTGTTGAATGGCGGCTCTGGAAGAGCCTGGCTGACTGGCGGCTCTGGCGGATCCTGGCTGACTGACGGCTCTGGCAGATCCTGGCAGACTGGCGGCTCTGGCGGATCCTGGCAGACAGGCGGCTCTGGCGGATCCTGGCTGACTGGTAGATCCTGGCAGACTGGCGGATCCTGGCTGACTGGCGGATCCTGGCAGACTGGCGTATCCTAGCAGACTGGTGGATCCTGGCAGACTGGTGGATCCTGGCTGACTGGCGACTCTGGCAGATCCTACCTGACTTGCGGCTCTGGCTGCTCCATGCTGTCTGGCGGCTCTGGCTGCTCCATGCTGACTGGCGGCTCTGGCTGCTCCATGCTGACTGGCGACTCTGGCTGCTCCATGCTGACTGGCGACTCTGGCTGCTCCATGCTGACTGGCGACTCTGGCTGCTCCATGCTGACTGGCGACTCTGGCTGCTCCTTGCAGACTGGCGGCTCTGGCGGCTCTTTGCAGACTGGCGGCTCTGGCGGCTCCTTGCAGAGTGGCGGCTCTGGCGGCTCCTTGCAGACTGGGGTCTCTGGCGGCTCCTTGCAGACAGGCAGCTCTGGCGGTTCCTTGCAGAATGGCGGATCTGGCGGCTCCTTGCAGACTGGGGTCTCTGGCGGCTCCTTGCAGACTGGGGTCTCTGGCGGCTCCTTGCAGACTGGCAGCTCTGGCGGCTCCTTGCAGACTGACAGCTCTGGTGGCTCCTTGCAGACTGGCAGCTCTGGCGGCTCCTTGCAGACTGGCAGCTCTGGCAGCAATGGACAGGCGGGAGACTCTGGCAGCACTGAACAGGTGGGAGACTACGGCAGCGTTGAACAGGCGGGAGACTCCGGCAGCGCTGGAGAGGAGGAAGGCTCTGGCAGCGCTGGACAGGCGAGGCGCACTGTAGGCCTGATGCGTGGTGCTGGCACTGGTGGTACTGGGCCGAGGACACGCACAGGAAGTCTGGCGCGGGGAGCTGCCACCGGAGGGCTGGTGCATGGAGGTGGTACTGGATAGACCGGACCATGCAGGCGCCCTGGAGCTCCTGCCCAACCTTACCTGGTTGAATGCTACCGGTCGCCCCGCACTGGGCTATGCACGCGAACTGGGGACACCGTGCGCAAGGCTGGTGCCATGTAAGCCGGCCCAAGGAGACGCACTGGAGACCAGATGCGTAGAGCCGGCTTCATGACACTTGGCTCGATGCCCAGTCTAGCCCGGTCGATACGTGGAGCTGGTATGTACCGCACCGGGCTATGCACCCGCACTGGGGACACCGTGCGCTCCACAGCATAACACGGTGCCTGCCCGGTCTCTCTAGCCCCCCGGTAAGCACAGGAAGTTGGCGCAGGTCTCCTACCTGGCTTCGCCATACTCTCCTGTGTGCCTCCCCCAAGAAATTTTTGGGGCTGACTCTCGGGCTTCCATCCACGTCGCCGTGCTGCCTCCTCATACCAGCGCCTCTCCGCCTTCGCAGCCTCCAGCTCTTCTTTGGGGCGGCGATATTCTCCTGGCTGTGCCCAGGGTCCTTTAACATCCAAGATTTCCTCCCATGTCCAGAAATCTGGATTTCGCTGCTCCTGCTGCTGCTGCCTGTCACCACGCCGCTTGGTCCTGTTGTGGTGGGTGATTCTGTTACGGTTTTCTTCCATCGAAGGAGAGGAGGACCAAAATGCAGCGTGGTTATTTGTAAACATCTTTAATAAAGATGAAAAAAACGAACAATACAAAAAACAATAAACGTGAAAACCCGAAACACCCCTATCTGGTGCAAACAAACACAAACACAGAGACAGGAACAATCACCCACGAAACACTCAAAGAGTATGGCTGCCTCAATATGGTTCCCAATCAGAGACAACAATAAACACCTGCCTCTGATTGAGAACCACTCCAGGCAACCATAGACTTTCCTACACTTCCATACTACACCACAATCCCATAACCTACAAAAAAACCTAGACAAATCACACCACATAAATAACCCATGTCACACCCTGGCCTGACCAAAATAATAAAGAAAACACAAAATACTAAGGCCAGGGTGTGACATATATGCAGAAGGTACCGGTACAGAGTCAATGTGTGGGGCACAGGTTAGTTGAGGTAATTGAGGTAATGTATACATGTAGGTAGAGGTAAAGTGACTATGCATGGATAATAAACAGAGAGTAGCAGCAACGTAAAAATGGGGCTGGGGGGGATTGGGGGACAATGCAAATAGTACGGGTAGCCATTTGATTAGCTGTTCAGAAGTCTTATCGCTTGGGGGTAGAAGCTGTTAAGAAGCTTCTTTAACCTAGACTTGGTGCTCCGGTGCCGCTTGCCTTGCAGTTGCAGAGAGAACAGTCGGTTGACTACGGTGGCTGGAGTCTTTGGCAATTTTTAGGGCTTTCCTCTGACACCGCCTGGTATAGAGTTCCTGGATGGCAGGAATCTTGACCCCAGTGATGTACTGGGCCGTACGCACTACCCTCTGTAGCGGCTTACGATCGGATACCGAGTGGTTGACAAACCAGGCGGTGATGAAACCGGTCAGGATGCTCTCGATGGTGCAGCGGTAGAACTTTTTGATGATCTGAGGACCTGTGCCAAATCTTTTCAGTCTCCTGATGGGGAATAAGCATTGTCGTGCCCTCTTCATGATTGTATTGGTGTGTTTCGATCAGTTTGATGGTGATGTGTACAATAAGGAACTTGAAAGCTCTCAACCTGCTCCACTATGGCCCCGTCGTTGAGAATGGGGGGCGTGCTTGGTCCTCCTTTTCCTGTAGTCCACAATCATCTCCTTTGTCTTTATCACGTTGAGGGAGAAGTTGTTATCCTTGACCACACTGCCAGGTCTCTGACCTCCTCCCTCTGACCTCCTCCCTCATCTTAATGATGGTGTTGGAGTCGTGCTTGGCCATGCAGTCGTGGGTGAACAGGGAAAGCAGGAGGAGACTGATCCCTGAGGGGCCCCCGTGTTGAGGATCAGCATAGCAGATGTGTTGTTACCCACCCTTACCACCTGGTGGCAGCCCGTCAGGAAGTCCAGGATCCAGTTGCAGATGGAGGTGTTTAGTCCCAGGATCCTTAGCTTAGTGATGAGCTTTGAGGGCACCATGGTGTTGTACACTGAACTGTATTCATTTAATAGCATTGTCACGTAGGTGTTCCTTTTGTCCGGGTGTGAAAGGGCAGTTTGGACTGCAATAGAGATTGCATCATCTGTGGATCTGTTGGGGCAGTATGCAAATTGGAGTGGGTCTAGTGTTTCTGGGATAATGGTGTTGTGAGCCATGATCAGCCTTTCAAAGCACTTCATGGCTACAGACGTGAGGGCTACGGGTCAGCAGTCATTTAGGCAGGTTACCTTCGTGTTCTTGGGCACAGGGACTATGGTGGTCTGCTTGAAACATGTTGGTTTTACAGACTCAGTCAGGGACTGGTTGAAAATGTCAGTGAATACACTTGCCGGTTGGTCAGCGCATGCTCGGAGTACACATCCTGGTTTTCTGTCTGGCCCTGCGGCTTTGTGAATGTTGATCTGTTTAAAGGTCTTACTCACATCGGCTACGGAGAAAGTGATCACACAGTCGTCCGGAACAACTGATGCTCTCATGCATGCTTCAGTGTTGCTTGCTTCGAAGCAAGAATATAAGTTATTTAGCTCGTCTGGTAGGCTCGTGTCACTGGGCAGCTCAAGACTGTGCTTCCCTTTGTTGTCCGTAATAGTTTGCAAGCCCTGCCACATCCGACGAGCGTCGGAGCCCTGAAGAATGATTCAATCTTAGTCCTGTATTGATGCTTTGCCTGTTTGATGGTTGGTTGGGGGGCAAAGCGGGATTTCTTATAAGTGTCCGGCTCCTTGAAAGGGGCAGCTCTACCCTTTAGTTCAGTGTGGATGTTGCCTGTAATCCATGGCTTCTGATTGGGATATGCACGTACGGTCACTGTGGGGATGATGTCATCGATGTACTGATTTATGAAGCCAGTGACTGGTATGGTGTACTCCTCAATACCATCGGAAGAATGTGCTAGCAAAACAGTCTTGTAGCTTAGCATTTGCGTCATCTAACCACTTCCTTATTGAGTGAGTCACTGGTACTCCCTGCTTTAGTTTTTGCTTGTACGCAGGAATCATGAGGGTAGTTATGGTCAGATTTGCCAAATGGAGGCAGAAGGAGAGCTTTGTAGTCAGTGAATACACTTGCCAGTTGGTCATGCTCGGAGTCCACATCCTGGTAATTCATCTGGTGAGCATTTTCCTGTTAGCTTATGTTCTTATACAGCTCTTTGAGTGACGTCTTAGTGCCAGCATTGGTTTGTGGTGGTAAATAGACAGCTACAAAAAATATAGATGAAACCTCTCTTGGTAAATAGTGTGGTCTACAGCTTATCAGCTTATCAGATACTTGACCTCAGGCGGGCAAAACCTCGAGACTTCCTTAATATTAGATTTCGTGCACCAGCTTTTATTTACAAATAGACACAGACAGCTGTTCCATCTTGTCGATGGACCGAAAACCCAGCCAACTGTATGTTATCCATGTCGTCATTCAGCCACTACTCGGTGAAACATCCATTTTGCTTTCTAATAATTGCATGTTGGCTAATAGGACTGATGGGAATGGAGGGAAACTCACCTGCCGTTGGATCCTTACAAGGCACCCCGAACTTCGTCCCCGATATCAATTCAATTCAATTCAATTCAAGGGCTTTATTGGCATGGGAAACATGTGTTAACATTGCCAAAGCAAGTAAGGTAGATAATATATAAAGTGAAATTAACAGTAGACATCACACATACAGAAGTTTCAAAACAATAAAGACATTACAAATGTCATATTATATATATACAGTGTTTTTACAATGTACAAATGGTAAAGGACACAAGATAAAATAAATACGCATAGATATGTGTTGTATTTACAATGGTGCGTGTTCTTCACTGGTTGCCCTTATCTCGTAGCAACAGGTCACAAATCTTGCTGCTCTGATGGCACACTGTGGAATTTCACCCAGTAGATATGGGAGTGTTTCCAAATTGGATTTGTTTTCAAATTCTTTGTGGATCTGTGTAATCTGAGGGAAATATGTCTCTCTAATATGGTCATACATTGGGCAGGAGGTTAGGAAGTGCAGCTCAGTTTCCACTTCATTTTGTGGGCAGTGAGCACATAGCCTGTCTTCTCTTGAGAGCCATGTCTGCCTACGGTGGCCTTTCTCAATAGCAAGGCTATGCTCGCTGCGTCTGTACATAGTCAAAGCTTTCCTTAATTTTGGGTCAGTCACAGTGGTCAGGTATTCTGCCGCTGTGTACTCTCTGTTTAGGGCCAAATAGCATTCTAGTTTGCTCTTTCCAATGTTTCAAGTAAATTATTTTTTGTTTTCTCATGATTTGGTTGGGTCTAATTGTGCTGCTGTCCTGGGGCTCTGTAGGGTGTGTTTGTGAACAGAGCCCCAGGACCAGCTTGCTTAGGGGACTCTTCTCCACGTTCATCTCTCTGTAGGTGATGGCTTTGTTGTGGAAGGTTTGGGAATCGCTTCCTTTTAGGTGGTTATAGAATTTAACAGCTCTTTTCTGAATTTTGATAATTAGTGGGTATCGGCCTAATTCTGCTCTGCATGCATTATTTGGTGTTCTACGTTGTACACAGAGGATATTTTTGCAGAATTCTGTGTGCAGAGTCTCAATTTGGTGTTTGTCCCATTTTGTGAAGTCTTGGTTGGTGAGCGGACCCCAGACCTCACAACCATAAAGGGCAATGGGCTCTATGACTGAATCAAGTATTTTTAGCCAAATCCTAATTGGTATGTTGAAATTTATGTTCCTTTTGATGGCATAGAATGCCCTTCTTGCCTTGTCTCTCAGATCGTTCACAGCTTTGTGGAAGTTACCTGTGGCGCTGATGTTTAGGCCAAGGTATGTATAGTTTTTTGTGTGCTCTAGGGCAACAGTGTCTAGATGGAATTTGTATTTGTGGTTTTGGTGACTGGACCTTTTTTGGAACACCATTATTTTGGTCTTACTGAGATTTACTGTCAGGGCCCAGGTCTGACAGAATCTGTGCATAAGATCTAGGTGCTGCTGTAGGCCCTCCTTGGTTGGTGACAGAAGTACCAGATCATCAGCAAACAGCAGACATTTGACTTCGGATTCTAGTAGGGTGAGGCCGGGTGCTGCAGACTTTTCTAGTACCCGCGCCAGTTCGTTGATATATATGTTGAAGAGGGTGGGGCTTAAGCTGCATCCCTGTCTAACCCCACGACCCTGTGTGAAGAAATTAGTGTGTTTTTTGCCAATTTTGACCGCACACTTGTTGTTTTTGTACATGGATTTTATGATGTCGTATGTTTTACCCCCAACACCACTTTCCATCAGTTTGTATAGCAGACCCTCATGCCAAATTGAGTCGAAGGCTTTTTTGAAATCAACAAAATGCCATCTCTTCTTCATGCGAATCACAGGGATTTGGGCCTGTTGGGTGTCTGAAGTAAATCCTTCGCGATTAGACTCGTTAAATAAACATCTTTGTCCAGTACGAGGTGAGTAATCGCTGTCCTGATATTTAGTAGTTCTTTTCTGTCATAAGAGATGGCAGAAAGATTATGTACAAAATAAGTTGCAAATAACATGAAAAAACACACGCAAGAGCACAATTGGTTTGGAGACAGTAAAATGGCAGCCATCTCCTCCGGCGCCATATCTACTAAAACTATACAGAATACTATTTAGAACACAGGGTTTAGTCAAATCTGAACAAATATCAACATACTACGCTCATCCAAATTACGAAGATGTCATCTAATGCACAATAGGGTTGTTTTCCGCCATTTGCTTATTATGGAACAGCTAGTCCCCTTGTCTGATTATCAGCTGTGGGTCTGAAAATGCATAATTTTCCTCAATAGTGTGCAGCGAACATGTACTAAAAAGCAGAACATGAGTATGAAATCCTGGCATTTCAAGCATACTAACCTTTCTAAATTTGACACATAATATAAAATGTTCTATTTTCACATTATACTATTAACAATGCAATTGCGGGTAATCGGATACGGCCAGTGTTTACAATGAAGAAGACCAAAATTTGTTCACTTTATAGACTTGATCTCAGCTATGCAATGAATGCATCTATAAAACACACCATTTTCCCAGGTGGGGAACATTGTAACGCCGATGTTTACAAGCCCTTCTACACACACACACACGTGTGCATGGTGTAAAGTATTTAAGTAAAATTTTTGCGGTATCTGTACTTCACTATTTATATTTTTGACAACTTTTACTTTTACTTCACTACATACCTAAAGAAAATTATGTACTTTTTACTCTATACATTTTCCCTGACACACAAGTACCTGTTATCTTTTGAATGCTTAGCAGGACAGGAAAATGGTCAAATTCACTCACTTATCAAGAGAACATCCCTGGTCATCCCTACTGCCTCTGATCAAGTGGACTCACTAAACACACATGCTTCGTTTGTAAATTATGTCTGAGTGTTGGAGTGTGCACCTGGCTATCCGTAAATAAAAGTTGCATAATTATAAGGAATTTTATATTATTTATACCTTTACTTTGATACTTAATAAGTATATATTTTTTAAATACTTTGAAATTTACTGGATTGACTTTCACTTTTACTTGATACCTTTTTTATTAAGGTATCTTTACTTTTACTTTTTCCACCACTGCATGTGTGCACACACACACATACATATTGTATGTGCACACACACACGAACACACACACACACACAAATACTTTGGTCTTGATATTGTGACTTACTCAGAGTTCAATGACGGCAGTTTACTGAATGCTAGTTTCCATGTGTGTAATTGGCTTGCACTACTTCCTGAACCACAGAGTTCCAGACAATGATTCACGGTGAGCTGTGTGAAGCAGCGCAACAAGACACCGGCGTAGTATGCAACAACACCTGCCATGTGGGCGCCCAGAGCTGTTCATGTCTATTAATGTTCCGTATTATGTCATGTTTTGTGTGGACCCCAGGAAGAGTAGCTGATGGGGATCATAATACCTGCTGGCGACACTTCAATAACCTTATCATGTATAGTGTGTGTGTGAGTGTAGGGTGGGTGGGTGTGTGTATATAAGGGATGGGAAACTTGGGGTAGGGGCCACAAAAAATACAAACTCATCTGCATAGCCACATCCATACCCACACATGCAGTCAGAGCTGGCCATAGCTTTTGGGGGCCCTAAGTGAAATTTTGTTGGGCCCCTTCCAGTAACTTTTTGAGAATATAAAATATTACTTGTTAAACAAAATATTTTTCTCTGAGCAATTGTACTAGTATAAAAAATAAAATAAGTTCCTCTCTGCTTGAGCACACTATATCTCAGTATTGTAATTATTTGTTTTATACAGTCATTTTTGATCATCATCATCAGTGGTGTCGGTAACTTCAAACCCCACTGTGTGTGTGTGTGTGTGTGTGTGTGTGTGTGTGTGTGTGTGTGTGTGTGTGTGTACAGTTTTTGCATCTGGATGTGAATATGTAAAACCTGTGTGTAGTGAGTATGTGCATTTCTACTTTACTTTTACTTTATGTGTGTGTGCACAGAGAGTGGTTGAATATACTGTGTGTATGGAGACAAAGTATGTTTGTAAACATACGTTTGAGATATAATATGAATTAACAGATATATCTAATACAATAAAGAGAGGATGCTCAATACAGTATAACTGCCATCAACATCCTTGCTGTACAAGAGAGAAGGGGAAAACCAGGAAGGAAGTGTGTGTGTGTGTGTGTGTGTGTGTGTGTGTGTGTGTGTGTGTGTGTGTGTGTGTGTGTGTGTGTGTGTGTGTGTGTGTGTGTGTGTGTGTGTGTGTGTGTGTGTGTGTGTGTTCGTGTTCTTCATTATCTATAAGTATCGTCTCAGTTGCCAGGGCTGAGCCAGGCTCTGACTGTATGCTCTTCCGAAACAGGCTCTTTGTGTAATGCAGAGTGAAGTAAAAGCAGCCAACAAGTGCTCAACATATGTGGGTAAGCATTCCTCATGAAGCTGGTTGAGAGAATGATGAGAGTGTGTAAAGCTTCCATCAAGGCAAAGGGTGACTAGTTTGAAGAATATAAAATCTAAATATATGTTTAATTTGTTGAACACTTATTTGGTTACAACATGATTCCATATGTGTTATTTCATAGTTTTGATGTCTTAACCACTACATCTCAAATTTGGACTCATCAGACCAAAGGACAGATTTCCACCAGTCTAATGTCCATTTCTCGTGTTTCTTGGCCCAAGCAAGTCTCTTCTTTTTATTGGTGTCCTTTAGTAGTGGTTTCGTTGTAGCAATTCGACCATGAAGGCCTGATTCACACAGTCTCCTCTGAACAGTTGATGTTGAGATGTGTCTGTTACTTGATCTCCGTGAAGCATTTATTTGGGCTGCAATTTCTGAGGCAGGGAACTCTAATGAACTTTTTCCGGTTCCGGGTTGGAGCGAGAGGTCGCATTTACACTTCGGTCCGCAGGAGATACTGCTAGCTAGCAGCTAGCCAACGTCTACCGAATAGAATTTCAACAACCCGGTCAACATTCCGCTTCGCTCCACAGGTAGTATTACATTTTCATTTCACTTCATTACAGTACAACGGTTTAATTTGTTTGATCGTAGCTAGCTAGCTACATAGCCGTCTTTGTATCTAAGACAATTGTGTAGTCTAGAGCGATTTTCTAGGTTAGCTAGCCAGCTATTGTCGTTCTTTTAACGTAACGTAACGTAATCAACACTGCTAGCTAGCCAGCTAGCCCCCGAATAGCAGCACTGTAGAAACTATTACACTCGACGGAACGACTTGATTAGTGTAGTGTCAACAACGCAGCCACTGCCAGCTAGCCTACAAAGTCAACAACGCAGCCACTGCCAGCTAGCCTACTCCAGCAGTACTGTATCATTTCAATCATTTTAGTCAATAAGATTCTTGCTACGTAAGCTTAACTTTCTGAACATTCGAGATGTGTAGTCCACTTGTCATTCCAATCTCCTTTGCATTAGCGTAGCCTCTTCTGTAGCCTGTCAACTATGTGTCTATCTATCCCTGTTCTCTCCTCTCTGCACAGACCATACAAACGCTCCACACCGCGTGGCCGCGGCCACCCTAATCTGGTGGTCCCAGCGCGCACGACCCATGTGGAGTTCTAGGTCTCCGGTAGCCTCTGGAACTGCCGATCTGCGGCCAACAAGGCAGAGTTCATCTCAGCCTATGCCTCCCTCCAGTCCCTCGACTTCTTGGCACTGACGGAAACATGGATCACCACAGACAACACTGCTACTCCTACTGCTCTCTCTTCGTCCGCCCACGTGTTCTCGCACACCCGAGAGCTTCTGGTCAGCGGGGTGGTGGCACCGGGATCCTCATCTCTCCCAAGTGGTCATTCTCTCTTTCTCCCCTTACCCATCTGTCTATCGCCTCCTTTGAATTCCATGCTGTCACAGTTACCAGCCTTTTCAAGCTTAACATCCTTATCATTTATCGCCCTCCAGGTTCCCTCGGAGAGTTCATCAATGAGCTTCATGCCTTGATAAGCTCCTTTCCTGAGGACGGCTCACCTCTCACAGTCCTGGGCGACTTTAACCTCCCCACGTCTACCTTTGACTCATTCCTCTCTGCCTCCTTCTTTCCACTCCTCTCCTCTTTTGACCCCACCCTCTCACCTTCCCCCCTACTCACAAGGCAAGCAATACGCTCAACCTCATCTTTACTAGATGCTGTTCTTCCACTAACCTCATTGCAACTCCCCTCCAAGTCTCCGACCACTACCTTGTATCCTTTTCCCTCTCGCTCTCATCCAACACTTCCCACACTGCCCCATACTCGGATGGTATCGCGCCGTCCCAACCTTCGCTCTCTCTCCCCCGCTACTCTCTCCTCTTCCATCCTATCATCTCTTCCCTCTGCTCAAACCTTCTCCAACCTATCTCCTGATTCTGCCTCCTCAACCCTCATCTCTTCCCTTTCTGCATCCTTTGACTCTCTATGTCCCTTATCCTCCAGGCCGGCTCGGTCCTCCTCCCGCTCCGTGGCTCGATGACTCATTGCGAGCTCACAGAACAGGGCTCCGGGCAGCCGAGCGGAAATGGAGGAAAACTCGCCTCCCTGCGGACCTGGCATCCTTTCACTCCCTCCTCTCTACATTTTCCTCCTCTGTCTCTGCTGCTAAAGCCACTTTCTACCACTCTAAATTCCAAGCATCTGCCTCTAACCCTAGGAAGCTCTTTGCCACCTTCTCCTCCCTCCTGAATCCTCCTCCCCCTCCCCCCTCCTCCCTCTCTGCAGATGACTTCGTCAACCATTTTGAAAAGAAGGTCGACGACATCCGATCCTCGTTTGCTAATTCAAACGACACCGCTGGTTCTGCTCACACTGCCCTACCCTGTGCTCTGACCTCTTTCTCCCCTCTCTCTCCAGATGAAATCTCGCTTCTTGTGACGGCCGGCCGCCCAACAACCTGCCCGCTTGACCCTATCCCCTCCTCTCTTCTCCAGACCATTTCCGGAGACCTTCTCCCTTACCTCACCTCGCTCATCAACTCATCCCTGACCGCTGGCTACGTCCCTTCCGTCTTCAAGAGAGCGAGAGTTGCACCCCTTCTGAAAAAACCTACACTTGATCCCTCCGATGTCAACAACTACAGACCAATATCCCTTCTTTCTTTTCTCTCCAAAACTCTTGAACGTGCCGTCCTTGGCCAGCTCTCCCGCTATCTCTCTCAGAATGACCTTCTTGATCCAAATCAGTCAGGTTTCAAGACTAGTCATTCAACTGAGACTGCTCTTCTCTGTATCACGGAGGCGCTCCGCACTGCTAAAGCTAACTCTCTCTCCTCCTCTCATCCTTCTAGACCTATCGGCTGCCTTCGATACTGTGAACCATTAGATCCTCCTCTCCACCCTCTCCGAGTTGGGCATCTCCGGCGCGGCCCACGCTTGGATTGCGTCCTACCTGACAGGTCGCTCCTACCAGGTGGCGTGGCGAGAATCTGTCTCCTCGCCACGCGCTCTCACCACTGGTGTCCCCCAGGGCTCTGTTCTAGGCCCTCTCCTATTCTCGCTATACACCAAGTCACTTGGCTCTGTCATAACCTCACATGGTCTCTCCTATCATTGCTATGCAGACGACACACAATTAATCTTCTCCTTTCCCCCTTCTGATGACCAGGTGGCGAATCGCATCTCTGCATGTCTGGCAGACATATCAGTGTGGATGACGGATCACCACCTCAAGCTGAACCTCGGCAAGACGGAGCTGCTCTTCCTCCCGGGGAAGGACTGCCCGTTCCATGATCTCGCCATCACGGTTGACAACTCCATTGTGTCTGCCTCCCAGAGCGCTAAGAACCTTGGCGTGATCCTGGACAACACCCTGTCGTTCTCAACTAACATCAAGGCGGTGGCCCGTTCCTGTAGGTTCATGCTCTACAACATCCGCAGAGTACGACCCTGCCTCACACAGGAAGCGGCGCAGGTCCTAATCCAGGCACTTGTCATCTCCCGTCTGGATTACTGCAACTCGCTGTTGGCTGGGCTCCCTGCCTGTGCCATTAAACCCCTACAACTCATCCAGAACGCCGCAGCCCGTCTGGTGTTCAACCTTCCCAAGTTCTCTCACGTCACCCCGCTCCTCCGCTCTCTCCACTGGCTTCCAGTTGAAGCTCGCATCCGCTACAAGACCATGGTGCTTGCCTACGGAGCTGTGAGGGGAACGGCACCGCAGTACCTCCAGGCTCTGATCAGGCCCTACACCCAAACAAGGGCACTGCGTTCATCCACCTCTGGCCTGCTCGCCTCCCTACCACTGAGGAAGTACAGTTCCCGCTCAGCCCAGTCAAAACTGTTCGCTGCTCTGGCCCCCAATGGTGGAACAAACTCCCTCACGACGCCAGGACAGCGGAGTCAATTACCACCTTCCGGAGACACCTGAAACCCCACCTCTTTAAGGAATACCTAGGATAGGATAAAGTAATCCTTCTCACCCCCCCTTAAATGATTTAGATGCACTATTGTAAAGTGGCTGTTTCACTGGATGTCATAAGGTGAATTCACCAATTTGTAAGTCGCTCTGGATAAGAGCGTCTGCCAAATGACTTAAATGTCAATGTTAAATGTAATGTAAATGAACTTATCCTCTGCAGCAGAGGTAACTCTGGGTCTTGCATTCCTGTGGAGGTCCTAATGAGAGCCAGTTTCATCATAGCCCTTGGTGGTTTTTGTGACTGCACTTGAAGAAACTTTAAAAGTTCTTGACATTTTCCAGATTGACTGATCTTCATGTCTTAAAGTAATGATGAACTGTTGTTTCTCTTTGCTTATTTGAGCTGTTCTTGCCATAATATGGACTTGGTATTTTATCTTCTGTATACCACCCCTACCTTGTCACAACACAATTGATTGGCTCAAACGCATTAAGAAGAAAATAAGTTATGGAAATGAACTTTTAACAAGGCACACCTGTTAATTGAAATGCATTCCAGGTGACTACCTCATGAAGCTGGTTGAGAGAATGCCAATAGTGTAAAAAGCTGTCATCAAGGCAAAGGGTGTGTACTTTGAAGAATCTCATATCTGAAATACATTTTGATCTGTTGAAGTAGGTGTTTCCAAACTTTTTACTGGTACTGTATATACAATTATTTATTGTATTTCTAAATGTTATGGCTAAATATCACTGTTATGGGGACTGTGATCACAAAGTGGAATGTGAAAAAATAAAATAACACTTTTTTGGTTGCTACAGTACATGATTCCATATGTGTTATTCCATAGTTTTGATGTATTCACTATTATTCTACAATGTAGAAAATAGTAAAAATAAAGAAAAACCCTTGAATGAGTTGGTGTGTCCAAACTTTTGAATGGTACTGTATGTATGTATGTACAGTTGCAAGAAAAAGTATGTGAACCCTTTGGAATTATCTAGATGTCTGCATAAATTGGTCATAAAATGTTATCTGATCTTCATCTCAGTCACAACAATAGACAAAAACAGTCTGCTTAAACTAATAACACACAAACACATTTGTTTTCACGTCCTTGTTGAACACGCCGTGTAAACATTCACAGTTTAGGGGGGGGGGGGGTATGTGAACCCTTGGTTTTAATAACTGGTTGACCCTCCTTTGGCAGCAATAACCTCAACCAAATGTTTTCTGTAGTTGTGGATCAGACCTGCACAACGGTCAGGAGGAATTTTGGACCAATTCCTGTTTAATCTGTCCACAGAATATTTTGCCAGTAGCACTGTGGAACATCCAGGTGCTCTTTTTGAGTACGTCAGACATGCAGCAATGCTTTTTTTGGGGCTTCTTCCGTGGTGTCCTCCCATGAACACCATTCTTGTTCAGTGTTTTACTTATCGTAGACTCATCAACAGAGATGTTAGCATCTTCCAGAGATTTCTGTAAGTCTTTAGCTGACACTCTAGGATTCTTCTTAACCTCATTGAGCATTCTGTACTGTGCTCTTGCAGTCATCTTTGCAGGACGACCACTCCTAGGGACAGTAGCAACAGTGCTGAACTTTCTCCATTTCTAGACAATTTGTCTTTCCGTGGACTGATGAACATCAAAGCTTTTGGAAATACTTTTGTAACCCTTTCCAGCTTTATGCAAGTCAACAATTCTGAATCTTAGGTCTTCTGAGATCTCTTTTGTTCGAGGCATGGTTCACATCAGGCAATGATTCTTGTGAATAGCAAACTCAAATGTTGTGAGTGTTTTTTAAAGGGCAGGGCAGCTCTAACCAACATCTCCAATCCTTTCTCATTGATTGGAATCCAGGTTAGCTGACTCCTGACTCCAATTAGCTTTTGGAGAAGTCATTAGCCTAGGGGTTCACATACTTTTTCCAATCTACACTGTGAATGTTTAAATGATGTATTCAATACAGACAAGAACAATACAATCATTTGTGTGTTATTAGTTTAAGCACACTGTGTTTGTCTATTGTGGTGACTTAGATGATGTTCAGATCAAATGTTATGACCAATTTATGCAGAAATCCAGGTAATTCCAAAGGGTTCACATACTTTTTCTTGCCACTGTATAGTATTTTACTGCACTAGGGATATAATTATTGTTTGGATAACTTCATTTACTATTATGTATGAATTTTTACTGGACATTTTTTCACTCTTTATGCGATGCGCAATTCAGTGAACACCGGAAGGAGAATTATCCTTTAATTACCACAGTGAATTATTGTAATGTTTATTTATGTGTCAATTAATCCCATAAGAGATGGGTTGCCAATTGACAATTTGACACAAACATTTTTTTTCATTCATTCATTTACATTCATTCATTCAACACACTTATTCGACACCTACAGTATTGCTTACTGGAATCAGGTTTGTTAGTGTTGGTTTAGAAAGAAAAAAAACGTGCACACCTTCGGAGGTGCCCCCAGGAATGGATTGAGAAACAGTGTAGACTATAGACTATGATGAAACCTGAATGTAATTATTCACCACTGTTCAAGGGGTGATTCAGTGTCCTGTCTGTTGGAGTGGTATCCTCTCGTTTGATCTCCCAGACCACATCCCTATATGACACATACAGGAGTTCAACTAGGACATCATGTAGGCTACATGCCACTCTGATTTCCTGGGGTGGACCGAATACACATGGTTTGCGTCCCAAATGGCACCCCATTCTCCATATAGTGCACTTCTTTTGACCGAGTCCCATAGGGGGCTGATTAAAAGTATTGTGTAGGGAATAGGGTGCCATTTGGAGCACAGATTTGGTCTGTCTGGATTGATCCCATCTGTGGAATGTATTACTGGTGGGTGGTGTTAAGTTAGTGCTTTTATTGTACAATAACGCATGTTAGTATGTGGTGTAGTAACCTGATATGTAAACCTGATTTCCCTCTCTGGATTTGCTGACAGGGAGCACAGCATATAGACCTGACAAACAAACCTGTTTTGAATATGATTCGTAACGTTTTCTGCACGACGGTATGCTCTCGACAGCACTGGGGAGAAGACAAAGGGGGAAGGCGAAACCAGACACAGTCAGGCAGACAGGCAGGCACACACATACACACAGTCTGCAGAGGCAGTCAGGCGAGACAGTACAGAGTTGTTTACCCATAAGGCCCAGGTGTATGGCAGACTCTGTGCAGCTGGATAGGGCTTTAAGGTGTCCGTTCGCTTCCCAGCCGAAACAGTATGGAACAGTTACTGCATATGGTATGATGACATTTTATGACGTTTTTGTTCGTTTGTGGGCTTTCCGGGCAGACAATTTTTTTATCAAGTCAAGCCTAAAGTCAGTAGCCGAAGTCTACGCCCCTTCATCGATGATTGGTCGACAGTAGGGATTCTTCAATGACGTGTTTGTTGTCATTCAACGAGAGACTACATTTTTAGTAAGATGTAAGATCTCCTCGGCAAAAAAGTAAAAATTAATGACAGATTTCTTGAGTTATCTTGGCTACAGCACATCAAAATGGACAAAGAGTGCTATTGGCTCTTTTTTCAAGTTTTTCAAGGGAAGGTCTTATAAATAAGGGAGCATGCGAGCACACGCGTTTTGTTCCTCCAGCCGAGTTCGGCGCCAGCCGAAATGAAGCATGCTGAAGCCTTTACCCAACCACCACACACACACACATACCACCAACCCGCCTGCTTATCCCATCATTACTACCAGCCAGACAGGAAAGCCACGTCTGTCTTGCACCACCCTCATGCCATGGGAAAGCCACGTCTGTCTTGCACCACCCTCATGCCATGGGAAAGCCACGTCTGTCTTGCACCACCCTCATGCCATGGGAAAGCCACGTCTGTCTTGCACCACCCTCATGCCATGGGAAAGCCACGTCTGTCTTGCACCACCCTCATGCCATGGGAAAGCCACGTCTGTCTTGCACCACCCTCATGCCATGGGAAAGCCACGTCTGTCTTGCACCACCCTCATGCCATGGGAAAGCCACGTCTGTCTTGCACCACCCTCATGTCATGGAAAAGCCACGTCTGTCTTGCACCACCCTCATGCCATGGGAAAGCCACGTTACTCACACACACACACAGGCTGTCTGAAATCTGGCTTGCCTACTACTTACTGAAACTGCATACTATTTATAATGTACTGTTTAGTAAAAATGAAAGCAATAAGCAACAAATATCAGCATACTAGGCGCATCCTACTGAGAATGCGTCATCTGCACAATTGAGTATATTCCCGCCGTTCATTAATTTTGCTACAGCGCATCCCCTCAGCTGAATTCCCTTCATCAATAGTGTGCCGCAAATCCAAATAGATGAAAAGCCAAAATGAATATGACATCCTCCAATGAAAGCATACAACATTTTCTAAATGTCACATAGTATAGAATTTTTTTCGAAGGGGGTTGGGCTTATCCATTAATCTACTTTATATAAATGACAACTAATAATTAAAGCCCTTGACAGTTCAATCAGGTGTTTTTGTCCGGGGCTACAGCACAAATGTGTGCTGTTGGGAGTACTCGAGGATCGGAGTTGGGAAACTGTGAACTAAAAAACACTGTCTAAAACAGGCCTGGGCAAAGGCCGGCCCACGACCTGATTCAATACGGCCCGTGGAATCATGCACAGATCACATAAAGAATTTGCGATAGTAAAGTTTTGAAAAAAACGTATTTGTTATTCAAATTAAAAGTCCAATGAATACTCACCTTTGTGTAATGATTTAACTCCCACTGCTTGCGGGACACTTATTTTGAAGGCACGTATACATAACAACTGCACGAGGACAGACAGTGACTCACAGGCTGACACATACGTCACAGTTACAAATAGTAGCTAGCTAGAAAAGCAGCAAGGGCTTTTCACAAAACTACATTCAGCAAATGCTGGAATTGCGAGAACTAGCTACGTACTGTCCCACAAAATTGCTAAACGTAGCAAGCCATTCGCTGAGGGTGAATTCATTAAGAATGTTAAATTGACTCCGCAGCAATACTTTGCCCCGACAAGAAAGAGCTGTTTGAAAATGTTTCCCTGTCAAGATGAACAGTGACACGGCGTGTTGAGGACATCGCAGAGAATATGGAACAACAGTTGAAAGACAAGGTAAAGGATTTCACCTATTTCTCCTTGGTCCTGGATGAGCAGTGATGCACGTAACACGGCTCAGTTGTTGATATTCTTACGAGGCATAACCCCAGACTTTGAAATTACAGAGGAGCTTGCTTCAGTTGCAGTCGATGAAGAGCACAAACACAGGGAAATATTTATTGGAGGTTAAAAAGTGTGTGGCAAAGCTGGGACTTTAGCTGGGAGTTTTGAAAGGTTATCCAGTGTGACCACTGATGGGTGCCCAAACTTGACAGGAAAAAACGTGGGCCTTTTGAAAAGGATAGAAGATCAAGTTGCTGAGCTGAACCCAGATCAGAAAATTATTTTCCTGCATTGCATTATTCCTCAGGAGGTGCTCTGTAAATGTGTTCTTTAAACCACAGACAGTTTGTCTCACTGTTGGAAGAGATGCAGATCTCCCCTACCACGCAAGAGTGAGATGGCTGCGTTTGTGGAAGGTGCTTGAAAGGGTGTGGGACCTGAGTTCGGCGATTGCTGAGTTTTCGCAAATGAAAGGAATACATGTGGATTTCCCTTAGCTGCAAGATAAATAACGGTTGGCTGATTTTTACTTCACCGTGGACATCATGGCCCTCATGAATGAACTGAACTCCAAACCACAAGGGAAGGGCCGTTTTGCATATCAGATGCACAGCCTTGTCAAAGCCTTCAAGGGAAAATTACTCCTCCTGACCCGCCAAGTAGAGGCCAACAATCTCACCCACCTTCCGACACTACTAGTCTGTTCCCTATCAGATGACAACAATCTCACCCACCTTCCGACACTACTAGTCTGTTCCCTATCAGATGACAACAATCTCACCCACCTTCCGACACTACTAGTCTGTTCCCTATCAGATGACAACAATCTCACCCACCTTCCAACACAACTAGTCTGTTCCCTATCAGATGACAACAATCTCACCCACCTTCCGACACTACTAGTCTGTTCCCTATCAGATGACAACAATCTCACCCACCTTCCGACACTACTAGTCTGTTCCCTATCAGATGACAACAATCTCACCTACCTTCCGATACTACTAGTCTGTTCCCTATCAGATGACAACAATATCACCCACCTTCCGACACTACTAGTCTGTTCCCTATCAGATGACAACAATCTCACCCACCTTCCGACACTACTAGTCTGTTCCCTATCAGATGACAGCAATCTCACCCACCTTCCGACACTACTAGTCTGTTCCCTATCAGATGACAACAATCTCACCCACCTTCTGACACAACTAGTCTGTTCCCTATCAGATGACAACAATCTCACCCACCTTCCGACACTACTAGTCTGTTCCCTATCAGATGACAACAATCTCACCCACCTTCTGACACTACTAGTCTGTTTACTATCAGATGACGAGCAGGAGAAGTATACATCGCTGCTGCACTGAACGGTGAGTTTTCTCGTCATTTTGTGGATTTCAAAGTGTTGAAGAATGGCACGCTGTTGGTTTCCTCTCCTTTCACCTTCAATGTGGATAAAGCTCCTGAAACTTGAGCTTATCGATCTTCCGTCTGATGCAGCGATTGGAGAACATTCAAAACAATGTCACTTACGAGGTTCTATGCATCTCTCGATGAACAAAACTTTCCGAAGACGAGGAGTCATCCCCAGAAGATGTTTGTACTGTTTGGGTCAACCTATGTATGTGAAGAGACATTTTCAGTGATGAAATATAACAAGTCAAGGCACAGATCATCTCTTACTGACTCTCACCTCTCAGCAATCCTGCACATAGCGACGTCAGAAACTATACCTTACTTCACTGCTCTAGTCAATGCCCATCAGACTTCACTCCTTGCACTGATTGAGTAGTTTAAATGTAATGTTGAGCTCTCTCTCTTTCTTGTGTTTTTGTCCGTGGTGCTGAATGTACAGTGTATTTTTCCCTCTGTGTAGTTCATTGCATGTTTAATAATGAAAATACCTACCAAAAGGAGAACATGGATGTCGTTTATTTCTGTGCATGATAAAACAGTAAAATAAGTAACATATCTGGACGTGATTTACAGTAGATATATCCGTCAACACAGTCATACACATGATGTATGTAATATGATATAATATGTATATCATATATGTAATATATAATATAATATATAATATATAATATGTAAAATAATATGTATATCAATATAATATGTATTCCTTGTTCTTCATGATGCTCTCTGCGCTTTTAACAGACCTCTGAGACATTCACAGTGCAGGTGCATTTATACGGAGACTTGATTACACACAGGTGGATTGTATTTATCATCATTAGTCATTTAGGTCAACATTGGATCATTCAGAGATCCTCACTGAACTTCTGGAGAGTTTGCTGCACTGAAAGTAAAGGGGCTGAATAATTTTGCACGCCCAATTTTTCAGTTTTTGATTTGTTAAAAAAGTTTGAAATATCCAATAAATGTCGTTCCACTTCATGATTGTGTCCCACTTGTTGTTGATTCTTCACAAAAAAATACAGTTTTATATCTTTATGTTTGAAGCCTGAAATGTGGCAAAAGGTTGCAAAGTTCAAGGGGGCCGAATACTTTCGCAAGGCACTGTATATTCTAATCAAAATCAAATCAAATCAAATTTTATTTGTCACATACACATGGTTAGCAGATGTTAATGCAAGTGTAGCGAAATGCTTGTGCTTCTAGTTCCGACAATGCAGTAATAACCAACAAGTAATCTAACTAACAATTCCTAAACTACTGTCTTATACACAGTGTAGGGGATAAAGAATATGTACATAACGATATATGAATGAGTGATGGTACAGAGCAGCATAGGCAAGATACAGTAGATGGTATTGAGTACAGTATATACATATGAGATGAGTATGTAAACAAAGTGGCATAGTTAAAGTGGCCCTCCATGGAAAATAATTGCCCAGGCCTTTTCTAAAAGGAACGGTTAAACAGTACATTTCTTAAATTCTGTTTAGCTAGATGCAGTGCATACTTCAATACTTCAAATTGCGACCCATGCGATAGGTCTGTGTTTACCAGCAGCTCAAAAGCTCGGTCTATGTGTGAAAGTGTATCTGCAGTGAGAAGGTGGTGAACTGGTAGAGATAGGCAGGTGAGGGGAAGAACACTGTACGCAGTACAGTTGGGCCCTAAGGGAATGTAGTGTTTTTAACTATGGCCGCACTAGAAGTTTTGACAGAGCTTCTTTCATATGCACAGCCAGGCTTTTTTCTTCCTTTTTTTCAACCCCCCATCCCACTTCAAAGTGCTATTTATGCAGAAACCGGTTTTCCTGTCCTCCTCTCTCCTCTCCTCCCTAGGGGAGCAATAGTTTTTTTGGAACACGCCTTTATTTGTGTTACGGAGGAAAACTTCAAGCTATTTCACCCCTGTCTGTCTGTCTGTCTGTCTGTCTGTCTGTCTGTCTGTCTGTCTGTCTGTCTGTCTGTCTGTCTGTCTGTCCTGTCTCTCCCCCTCATTCTCTACCTTCTACTTTTTTTCTATTTACCTCTACTCTCTCTCCCCCACTCTCGGTCCCTCTCACCAAATATCTTTCTATCTCTACCCTCCTCTCCTTCAGCCCCCCCATCTCTCTCTCACTCTCTCGGCTTTTCCTCCTCTCCATCTCTGCAGCTGCGATCCTCCAAGCCCTATTCCCCGCCACCTCCCCTGTGTGCTGGAACGCCGTCCAACAATTTAACCGCAGCTCTGAAACAATCGAACATCTGTTTGGAGGCCGGCCCAGGCGCTTCCTGCTGTGAGTGCACCAGCCACCGCCGTGTTAACCCCTCGCCTCCTGGCACAGTCAGAAAGGCCACAATCCACCATGCCAGCACACACACATACACGACCCTGGAGTCTCGGCCACAGGGAAATTGAGAAATGCATACCAGGCCACCTGTGTGTGTGTGTGTGTGTGTGTGTGTGTGTGTGTGTGTGTGTGTGTGTGTGTGTGTGTGTGTGTGTGTGTGTGTGTGTGTGTGTGTGTGTGTGTGTGTGTGTGTGTGTGTGTGTGTGTGTGTAGGTGGGGGGATTTGTGTGGGTGGGTGGGTGCATCCTAAGCAGCAAATGTGTGTTTGGTGGTCCAGTACAAATGTTTATGGAGATATAGAAATAAATGTATAGAGGACCTAATAATACCAATCAAATTCCTGTACACTCCTGCAAGAGCAGAAATGTAGAAGTGTAAAACAGCACAGCTAGCCTAGCAGGATTAGCCCATTTAAAACAGGTGCTTGAGTAGCATGTTAGCGTTCGCCACAGTAGTTCCCTCAGAATTAATTTGGTTTGAATCCCATTCTTCCTCTTGGATTCATGAAACATGTTTCCAACATTTTACAACGGAATCATAAGACATTTTGTCCGTGCAAGCGTAATTATTGAAATTACTTTGTGCTCCTTAAGCTCAATGAACTTCTGCTAAAAGCCAATTTCAGGAAACATGACTTTGAGGGGAATGGGCAAACATTGTCAAAAACCTCTGTCGGATCGGACCCTGTTTTTACATTTTCACCTAAAATTTCATACCCAAATGCCCAACTGCCAGTTGCTCAGAACCTGAAGCAAGGGTGTGCTTGATACCATTTGAAAGGAAACACTTTTATATTTTAACTTTATTTAACTAGGCAAGTCAGTTAACAAAAAATTCTTATTTTCAATGATGGCCTAGGAACAGTGGGTTAACTGCCTGTTCAGGGGCAGAACAATAGATTTGTACCTTGTTAGCTCAGGGATTTGAACTTGCAACCTTTCATTTTCTAGTCCAACACTCTAACCACCAGGCTACCCTGAAGTTTGTGGAAATGTGAAATGAATGTAGGAGAATATAACACATTAGATCTGGTAAAAGATAATACAAACAAAAAAACATGAGTTTGAAATGCAAGGAGAAGGCCATATAATTGCAGCAGTATGTGCAAAGTTTCAGGTTGATCCAGTGAAGCATTGCAACACTGGACAATATTTTGTATATTTAAGTCTGCTCAAATGTGCCGAATTGGTCAATTGATAAGTTTACACTCTCCCAGGAATGTCATACACGATGAATCATTATCTTAATAAGCACGAACGTTCACACATCTAGATGGCCGGGCAGGGTGGGTGTGGAGACAGAGACAGCTGGGGTTCAAACTGTAGATCCCAGTTCCTACATTTGAATAAAAAATGGATTTTATCAAACAAAACTATGCTACATTTTATCTCTTGGACCCTAAGGATGACACATCAGAGCAAGATTACATTATTTACCTTCAGAGGTGAATGTATCAAACCAGTTGCCATGATAAAAGTTTTTGTTGTGCACTCTCCTCAAACAATAGTATGACATTTTTTCACTGTAATAGCTATTGAAAATTGGACACTGCAGTTAGATTAACACAAATTTAAGCTTTCTGCCCATATAAGACATGTCTATGTCCTGGAAAGTTTGCTGTTACTTACAACGTCATGCTAATCACATTTGCGCACGTTAGCTCAACCGTCCCGGTATAGGACACCGATCCCGTAGAACATGTATTCTCAAACTGGGGTATGCGCAATGCCATCAGGGGTACACCAAATAAAAATGTGATTCACATTTTTTTTTACATTGAAATACATATATGTATATACAGGGTGGAGAACAAGTATTTGATACACTGCTGATTTTGCAGGTTTTCCTACTTACAAAGCATGTAGAGGTCTGACATTTTTATCATAGGTACACTTCAACTGTAAGAGACGGAATCTAAAACAAAAATCCAGAAAATCACATTGTATGATTTTTAAGTAATTCATTTGCATTTTATTGCATGACATAAGTATTTGATCACCTACCAACCAGTAAGAATTCCGGCTCTCACAGACCTGTTAGTTTTTCTTTAAGAAGCCCTCCCGTTCTCCACTCATTACTTGTATTAACTGCACATGTTTGAACTCGTTACCTGTATAAAAGATACCTAACAACACACTCAATCAAACAGACACGAACCTCTCCACAATGGCCAAGACCAGAGTGCTGTGTAAGGACATCAGGGATAAAATTGTAGACCTGCACAAGGCTGGGATGGGCTACAGGACAATAGGCAAGCAGCTTGGTGAGAAGGCAACAACTGTTGGCGCAATTATTAGAAAATGGAAGAAGTTCAAGATGACGGTCAATCACCCTCGGTCTGGGGCTCCGTGCAAGATCTCACCTCGTGGGGCATCAATGATCATGAGAAAGGTGAGGGATCAGCACAGAACTACACGGCAGGACTGGGCAAATGACCTGAAGAGAGCTGGGACCACAGTCTCAAAGAAAACCATTAGTAACACACTACGCCGGCATGGATTAAAATCCTGCAGTGCACGCAAGGTCCCCCTGCTCAAGCCAGCACATGTCCAGGCCTGTCTGAAGTTTGCCAATGACCATCTGGATGATCCAACGGAGGAATGGGAGAAGGTCATGTGGTCTGATGAGACAAAAATAAAGCTTCTTGGTATAAATGCCACTCGCCGTGTTTGGAGGAAGAAGAAGGATGACTACAACCCCAAGAACACCATCCCAACTGTGATTCATCAAGGTGGAAACATCATTCTTTGGGGATGCTTTTCTGCAAAGGGGACAGGACGACTGCACCGTATTGAGCGGAGGATGGATGAGGCCATGTATCGTGAGATATTGGCCAACAACCTCCTTCCCTCAGTAAGAGCATTGAAGATGGGTTGTGGCTGGGTCTTCCAGCATGACAACGACCCGAAACACACCGCCAGGGCAACTAAGGAGTGACTCCGTAAGAAGCATATCAAGGTCCTGGAGTGGCCTAGCCAGTCTCCAGACCTGAACCCAATAGAGAATCTTTGGGGGGAGCTGAAAGCCCGTATTGCCCAGCGACAGCCCCGAAACCTGAAGGATCTGGAGAAGGTCTGTATGGAGGAGTGGGCCAAAATCCCTGCTGCAGTGTGTGCAAACCTGGTCAAGAACTACAGGAAAAGTTTGATCTCTGCAATTGCAAACAAAGGTTTCTGTACCAAATATTAAGTTCTCCTTTTCTGATGTATCAAATACTTATGTCATGCAATAAAATGCAAATGAATTACTTAAAAATCATACAATGTGATTTTTCTGGATTTTTTACAATGTGATTTTCTCTCACAGAGTACGTATGATAAAAATTACAGACCTCTACATGCTTTGTAAGTAGGAAAACCTGCAATCTCGGCAGTGTATCAAATACTTGTTCTCCCCACTGTATATATTTTTCTTCACATTTTCAAACAGTACATTTATATTTTCAAATGGGGCTATACATTTGGGTGAGGTTTTTTTCTCACCTGATTAGCCATGTTTCAACACCATAAATAAAATGAAACCATCTAGTGTTTAGTGAAATAACAACACAATGTCAAATACAGGTTGTCAAATAATGAACATCCAATCACATTAACCATTACTCTCTCGCGGGAAACCTTCACTCTTGCGCAGACATTTAGAAAGGAAAATAAGCAACAGAAGTTTTTTTGAGCGAGAATAAACACAACTTTCCTGTAGTAACACATGTATAAAATCAACAGAGACTATTAATAAGAAGGGTCTAGAAGTGTTATAACTCGGTAGCTCACCATATAAGACGCATCTAGCCCCTTCTCATCAATGGTCTCTGTTACTTTTACACATGTCTTACTACTCGAAAGCCGTCTATATTGTCGCTCAAAAAACTCCCATGGCTTATTTTTCAAATTGTCACGTTCTGTTTCTAAATGAATGATGAGCTACTGAGTGGCAAGGACAGGCAAGCCCCATACTATTGTGGAGGACTTAATTATTCCTGCTGCCGCGGATATGGCTGGGACACTGCTGGGGGAAAAGGCAAAAAAATATACAGACAATGTCATCATCAAACAACACTGTTTCACGACGCATCAGTGACATGGCAGGAGATGTTTTGAAACAATTACTGCTTCGCATACAAGCTGGATGAGTCAACAGGCCTGGAACAGCTCCTGGTATATGTCCGTTACATTTATGGGGGGTCAATTAAGGAAGACATCCTCTTCTACTAACCACTGGAAACCAGGACAACATGAGAGGATATTTTTTAAGTATTGGACAGCTTTGTGACATCAAATGGACTTTGGTAGTCAAGATGTGTTGGTATCTGTACTGATGGAGAAAAAGCCATGACAGGGAGACATAGTGGTAAAGGGCGTGCAAGCAGTTGCTCCCAACGCCACTACACTGCAGTGCAGCATCCACCGAGAGGCGCTTGCTGCCAAGGGAATGCCTGATAGCTTGAAAGACGTTTTGGACACTTCAGTGAAAATGGTTAACTTTGTTAAAGCAAGGCCCCTGAAGTCGTGTATTTTCCACCTTATGCAATGATACAGGTAGCGACCATGTAACGCTTTTACAACATACAGAAGTGCGCTGGTTATCGAGGGGAAAAGTATTGACACTTTTAAATGTAGGATTACAGGGATGCTCCGCAACTATATTCAATGTGCGGGACAAAATTGAGGCTATTATTAAGAAGTTGGAGCTCTTTTCTGTCTGGATTAACAAGGACAACACACAAGTCTTTCCATCATTGTATGTTTTTTTGTGTGCAAACTAACTCAAGCTTATGGACAATGTCAAATGTGATATAGTGAAGCACCTGAGTGGGTTATGTGCGCAATTACGCAGGTACTTTCCCGAAACAGATGACACAAACAACTGGATTCCTTATCCCTTTCATGCCCTGCCTCCAGTCCACTTTGCAACCACGTACCTATGTGAGTGTGGATTCTCGAGCCCTCACTAGCTTGAAAACTAAATACAGGCACAAACTGTTTGTGGAAAATAATTTAAGACTGAGACTCTCTACAATACAACCCAACATTGCAGAGTTATGTGCATCCTTTCAAGCACACTCTTCTCATTAACCTGTGGTCACAATTTATGATGAACAAATAAGGTTTTATATGTAAAATGGCTAAATAAAGAGCATATATAAGATAAAGAGCATATATAAGAGCTCTTTGTCACTTCCCACGAGCCGGGTTGTGACAAAAACTCACACTCATTCTTATGCTTAATAAATGTATTGTTTAGTGTGTGTGGCAGCCTTATGTAACAGTATAACTTTAGACTGTCCTCTCGCCCATACCCGGGCGCGAATCAGTGACCCTCCGCACACATCAACAACTGACACCCACGAAGCATCGTTACCCATCGCTCCACAAAACCCTTGCAAGGGGAACCACTACTTCAAGGTCTCAGAGCAAGTGATGTCACCGATTGAAACGCTATTTAGCGCGCACCAATGCTAACTAAGCTAGCCGTTTCACATCCGTTACACTTACAATGATGGCAAAAAACAACATTTGAGAGTGAGCTGACCCTGGTGCAAGAAGGGATACGCAGCTGGAGGTTGAATGTTTGAAGGGGTAGGGGACTATAAAGGTTTGGGAACCACTGCCGTAGAGGATTGTTAAGACAAAACCAACATAGCCAGTGAGAAGACACTTGTTTATATAACTGCCTGTTCAACCGCTATTGTTAAAAACCCTCTCTCCTCTCTCTCTGAACCTGGGAGAGACACAAACTTTGTAGCCTTTTACTGATGAGGATTACTGAAATGGACAAGCCTTCCCTGGACTTCCCAACCATGTGTTAGTTTGTCGCTGAAAAGGTAAGTGGACTTTGTTCATGTGTGTATTTGATCTGTATACACGTAATAGGCTGTTATTGCTTTGTTAGTATATGCTAGTATATGCTTCCTTAAGATGAGTATATTTCAGGATTTCCTCGTTCTGTTATCCCATGTTACATACTTTTCACATTCTGTCCCTTTGGTTCTGTGTATCTTTATGTTCAGGCCATGGGGTAAAATCTCTCCCATGGTTTTCTCTGGGCCAAGATGGCTGCCAGTCATGCCGTTGTATATCCTCACCTAAAATGGAAGACCAGTGATGTTATCATGCCCCAGTCACTTCATGATATGGTCATAGCCACATCCAACATGGCCGCTTGTTAGCATCCTAGCCTTTGTAGCTGCTAACAGTGATGCTAACTTGGGGGTGTACGATTTGTACGATTTTATTATAGCCCCTTACCACAGGATGCTACCATTTGTGATATGTAGCCTGTTCGCCTGCATTACTGTGTCTGAATCCTGGCTCAGGAAGGCCACCAAAAATTCCGAGATTTCCATACCCAACTATAACATATTCCGTCAAGATAGAACTGCCAAAGGGGGAGGAGTTGCAGTCTACTGCAGAGATAGCCTGCAAAGTAATGTCATACTTTCCAGGTCCATACCCAAACAGTTCGAACTACTAATTTTGAAAATTACTCTCTCCAGAAATAAGTCTCACACTGTTGCCGCCTGCTACCGACCCCCCTCAGCTCCCAGCTGTGCCCTGGACACCATTTGTGAATTGATCGCCCCCCATCTAGCTTCAGAGTTTGTTCTGTTAGGTGACCTAAACTGGGATATGCTTAACACCCCGGCAGTCCTACAATCTAAGCTAGATGCCCTCAATCTCACACAAATCATCAAGGAACCCACCAGGTACAACCCTAACTCTGTAAACAAGGGCACCATCATAGACGTCATCCTGACCAACTGGCCCTCCAAATACACCTCCGCTGTCTTCAACCAGGATCTCAGCGATCACTGCCTCATTGCCTGTATCCCTCCCGCTTCGGAGCCGCAGTCAAACGACCACCCCTCATCACTGTCAAACGCTCCCTAAAACACTTCTGTGAGCAGGCCTTTCGAATCGACCTGGCCCAGGTATCCTGGAAGTACATTGACCTCATCCCGTCAGTTGAGGATGCCTGGTCATTCTTTAAAAGTAACTTCCTCACCATTTTAGATAAGCATGCTCTGTTCAAAAAATGCAGAACTAAGAACAGATACAGCCCTTGGTTCACTCCAGACCTGACTGCCCTCGACCAGCACAAAAACATCCTGTGGCGGACTGCAATAGCATCGAATAGTCCCCGCGATATGCAACTGTTCAGGGAATTCAGGAACCAATACACGCAGTCAGTCAGGAAAGCTAAGGCCAGCACCTTCAGGCAGAAGTTTGCATCCTGTAGCTCCAACTCCAAAAAGTTCTGGGACACTGTGAAGGCCATGGAGAACAAGAGCACCTCCTTCCAGCTGCCCACTGCACTGAGGCTATGTAACACGGTCACCACTGATAAATCCATGATGATCGAAAACTTCAACAAGCATTTCTCAATGTCTGGCCATGCCTTCCGCCTGGCTACTCCAACCTCGGCCAACAGCCCCCCCCCCGCAGCTCCTCGCCCAAGCCTCTCCAGGTTCTCCTTTACCCAAATCCAGATAGCAGATGTTCTGAAAGAGCTGCAAAACCTGGACCCGTACAAATCAGCTGGGCTTGACAATCTGGACACTCTATTTCTGAAACTATCCGCCGTCATTGTCGCAACCCCTATTACTAGCCTGTTCAACCTCTCTTTCATATCGTCTGAGATCCCCAAGGATTGGAAAGCTGCCGCAGTCATCCCCCTCTTCAAAGGGGGAGACACCCTGGACCCAAACTGTTACAGACCTATATCCATCCTGCCCTGCCTATCTAAGGTCTTCGAAAGCCAAGTCAACAAACAGGTCACTGACCATCTCGAATCCCACCGTACCTTCTCCGCTGTGCAATCTGGTTTCCGAGCTGGTCACGGGTGCACCTCAGCCACACTCAAGGTACTAAACGATATCATAACCGCCATCGATAAAAGACAGTACTGTGCAGCCGTCTTCATCGACCTTGCCAAGGCTTTCGACTCTGTCAATCACCATATTCTTATCGGCAGACTCAGTAGCCTCGGTTTTTCGGATGACTGCATTGCCTGGTTCACCAATTACTTTGCAGACAGAGTTCAGTGTGTCAAATCGGAGGGCATGCTGTCCGGTCCTCTGGCAGTCTCTATGGGAGTGCCACAGGGTTCAATTCTCGGGCCGACTCTTTTCTCTGTATATATCAATGATGTTGCTCTTGCTGCGGGCGATTCCCTGATCCCTCTACGCAGACGACACCATTCTATATACTTCCGCCCCGTCCTTGGACACTGTGCTATCTAACCTCCAATTGAGCTTCAATGCCATACAACACTCCTTCCGTGGCCTCCAACTGCTCTTAAACGCTAGTAAAACCAAATGCATGCTTTTCAACTGATCGCTGCCTGCACCCGCATGCCCGACTAGCATCACCACCCTGGATGGTTCCGACCTTGAATATGTGGACATCTATAAGTACCTAGGTGTCTGGCTAGACTGTAAACTCTCCTTCCAGACTCATATCAAACATCTCCAATCGAAAATCAAATCAAGAGTCGGCTTTCTATTCCGCAACAAAGCCTCCTTCACTCACGCCGCCAAACTTACCCACGTAAAACGGAGGATCCTACCGATCCTCGACTTCGGCGATGTCATCTACAAAATTGCTTCCAACACTCTACTCAGCAAACTGGATGCAGTTTATCACAGTGCCATCCGTTTTGTCACTAAAGCACCTTATACCACCCACCACTGCGACTTGTATGCTCTAGTCGGCTGGCCCTCGCTACATATTCGTCGCCAGACCCACTGGCTCCAGGTCATCTACAAGTCCATGCTAGGTAAAGCTCCGCCTTATCTCAGTTCACTGGTCACGATGGCAACACCCATCCGTTACACGCGCTCCAGCAGGTGTATCTCACTGATCATCCCTAAAGCCAACACCTCATTTGGCCGCCTTTCGTTCCAATACTCTGCTGCCTGTGACTGGAACGAATTGCAAAAATCCCTGAAGTTGGAGACTTTTATCTCCCTCACCAACTTCAAACATCTGCTATCTGAGCAGCTAACCGATCGCTGCAGCTGTACATAGTCTATTGGTAAATAGCCCACCCATTTTCACCTACCTCATCCCCATACTGTTTTTATTTATTTACTTTTCTGCTCTTTTGCACACCAATATCTCCACCTGTACATGACCATCTGATCATTTATCACCCCAGTGTTAATCTGCAATATTGTAATTATTCGCCTACCTCCTCATGCCTTTTGCACACAATGTATATAGACTCCCCTTTTTTTCTACTGTGTTATTGACTTGTTAATTGTTTACTCCATGTGTAACTCTGTGTTGTCTGTTCACACTGCTATGTTTTATCTTGGCCAGGTCGCAGTTGCAAATGAGAACTTGTTCTCAACTAGCATACCTGGTTAAAAAAAGGTGAAAAATACTGCTCTGTAGCGTATTAGCCTACTAGCCCCTGTGTATTACTGTATATTTATTACCAGCCAATAATATTACCATGCTACACACTCAACTCAAGCACACACACACACGGAAGATGGCAGTGTTTTTATTGGCTCTTAACCAAAAGTGCTAAGAATTTGTTATCGTTAACGTTGCGTTATGCTAATGAGCCTGAGGCTTTATTCACGATCCCGGATCCGGGATGGGGAGTATCAAGAGGATATTATTAACTGACTTGCCTAGTAAAATATAGGTAAAATAAATAAAAATAAAAATAATTCACAAGGCTGCAGGGCCAGATGAATTACCAGGGCGTGTACTCCGAGCATGCGGAGACCAACTGGCAAGTGTATTCAGGGAAATGTTCAACCTCTCCCTGTCTGAGTCTGTCATACACACATGTTTCAAGCAGACCACCATAGTCCCTGTGCCCAAGAACACTAAGGTAACCTGCCTAAATGACTACTGACCCATAGCACTCACATTTTTAGCCATGAAATGCTTTGAAAGGCTGGTCATGGTTTATATCAACACCATTATCCCAGAAACCCTAGACCCACTCCAATTTAAATACCGCCCCAACAGATCCACAGATGATGCAATCTCTATTGCACTCCACACAGCTCTTTCACACCATGACAAAAGGAACACCTATGTGAGAATGCTATTCATTGACTACAGCTCAGCGTTCAACACCATAGTACACTCAAAGCTCATCACTAAGCTAAGAACCCTGGGACTAAACACCTCCCTCTACAACTGGATCCTGGATTTCCTGATGGGCCGCCCTCAGGTGGTAAGAGTAGGTTACAATACATCCGCCATGCTGATCGTCAACATGGGGGCCCCTCAGGGGTGCGTGCTCAGTCCTCTCCTGTACTCCATGTTCACTCGTGACTGCACGGCCAGGCACGACTCCAACGCCATTGCCGGATCACCAACAACAATGAGACAGTGAGACAACAATGAGACAGCCTATAGGTAGGTGTTCAGAGACCTGACCGTGTCGTGCAAGGACAACAACCTCTCCCTCAACATGATCAAGACAAAGGAGATGATTGTGGACTCCAGGCAAAGGAGCACGCCCCATTCTCATCGACGGGGCTGTAGTGGAGCAGTTTGAGAGCTTCAAGTTCCCTGGCGTCCACATCACCAACAAACTAACATGGTCCAAGCTCACCAAGACAGTCGTGAAGAGGGCACGACAAAACCTATTCCCCCTCAGGAGACTGAAAAGATTTGGCATGGGTCTAGGTCCAGGAGGCTTTTAAACAGCTTCTACCCCAAGCCACAAGACTCCTGAACATCTAATCAAATGGCTACCCAGACTATTTGCATTGCCCCCCCCCCCTCCTCTACGCTGCTTCTACTCTCTGTTATTATCTATGCATTGTTACCTTAATAACTCTACCTACATGTACATATTACCTCAATTACCTCGACACCGGTGCCTGCCCACATTGACTCTGTACCGGTACCCCTGTATATAGCCCCGCTATTGTTGTTTTACTGCTGCTCTTTAATTACGTTATTTTTATCTCTTGCTTTTTTTTAGGTATTTTCTTAAAACTGCATTGTAGGTTAAGGGCTTGTAAGTAAGCATTTCACTGTAAGGACCTGTTGTATTCGGCGCATGTGACAAATAACATTTGATTTGATTTGATGAGCACATACACACAGGTTGTGAATGGAAGTGCAAGTTCACAGCTGCAGATGAAAGTGGAAAAGGGAGGGGGAGGATGGAAATGTAAGTGCACAAAAGCAATGACCCCCAGCACTATAGTTCAGGGTCCTAGCCTAGACTAGCCCCTTTCTCTCCACAGACAGAAACAAACAAATAGACAGACAGAGACAGGTCACAGTCATATCCTGAGGGTGTTATGGGCCTGTTCTAAACATAACTTGTTAATAAAACCTATCGCACCAAAGTATTCACCCCTCCTTCACAGTTAGAGCCAAGACATAAATGTATCTCTGACTTTAAACAATCTGAACAAGCATCAAAAATCTTTCATTATTTAATGTACAGTTGACTCTTAAAAATGCAACGCCACACAGAGAAGCTGAGAGAATGAAAGTAACGGTTTGAATAGAATGTTTCGACAGCACTCACTATAGTTTGCAGTTGTCAGTAGATGTCTTTTTTAAGCATTACAAATGGAATAATGGGCTATCTGAAACAAACTAATCAAGACTACACTGTGCTGCATCTCCTATAGCTTCATTGAGAAGAGTATCATACTTCAGCTGTAAGACCTACACTAATGTTGACTCAGTACTAATCTCCCATAGCTGCGTTGAGAAGATACAGATACATGTATTATACTTGAGTTGTATTACCTCTATACTAATCTGGAACAGAGCCCGTTGACGACGGGGAGAAATGGTGCTGATGTTATTATATTTCCATTATCAGGGCCGTCTAGGACTGTGTCAGTCTCTCACACTCCTCCCTGTGGATTCTATTACTGAGTGAGTATGTGTGTGTGGCGGATTCCCTGGCCGTAAGGCTACACACCAAGAGAAGCAGACATTGATTTTGGTCTCAGTATGAGAGAGCAGGGGGTTGTACATACAGTATGCATGGAAACAATGTGTATGTGTGTGCGGGAGTGTTGGGTGTGGGAGTGTCCCACAAGTAGAAAGGGGAGAGGCTGAGTTGTAACACATGGACACAAACAGGCACATACATGTGTAACTGTGTGTGTGTGTGTGGGCGCCCCGTCTCTGCTCGCCCTGTGGAATGTTAACAGGGTCCAGATGTGGGGAGGTGAGCGATGGGGCTACACCCGAAATTGCATCCTATTCCCTATATTGTGTACTACTTTTAACTAGAGACCTATGGGCCCAGGTCAAAAGGAGTGCACTACATAGTAAATAGAGTGTTATTTAGGATGCAGAGGGAGGCATGACACTTAATGGTGACTCGGTAGAATCCAACACAACCCTCCATTTTTATTCACATATGAGTCCTTTAGCAGACACTATTTAATACAGTCGTACCACATACTACTGTACTCAAGTGCAACTCTGTTGTATAAACTCAAAATTAGGCATTACTTCCATTACTACCCACTGTTGGTTATCTCATCTGATGGGTTTTTCTATCAGGTTTTATAGGTCTGGGAGCAAAGCAAACTAAAGTAAAATCTTGAAAACAATAGTAACAAGTCCCATCGATAGTTGAGTGAATGATTAGGGAAAAAACATGCTTAAAAGACATACTACATGTAATGGCTTTCGTCTGGTGAAGGAGAAGCGGACCAAAATGCAGCGTGGTATTTTTGAGACATGTTTAATGACGAATGAAAAAACGAACTATACAAAAACAACAAACGGAACATGAAAACCTATACAGCCTATCTGGTGACAACAAACACAGAGCCAGGAACAATCACCCACGAAACACTCAAAGAATATGGCTGCCTAAATATGGTTCCCAATCAGAGACAACGATAATCACCTGCCTCTGATTGAGAACCGCCTCAGGCAGCCATAGACTATGCTAGACACCCCCAAGACAAAACACATCACAAAAAAACCCATGTCACACCCTGGCCTGACCAAATAAATGCAGACAAACACAATATACTTCGACCAGGGTGTGACAATACAGTAGGTCAATGAGACTGTAGAAGCTGAAACAGAACATAACAAACAGCTACACCTGGTGGACAGGTGCTGAAATTACAAGCCTAGAAGTTTTGGAACACTGAGAACCTCAAATTAACATGGCATAAAAAGCAAGCCTGGTTTAGCTATGGCATTCAAGGCAGAAGAATGACTTTATTGCATGTGCTACATCAATTAAAGCTTATGCGTGAACTAACGCTACTCCTACTTACACAGCAGAAATATTGAGAGAAAAAAAGCTATTCGTTTGATGTTTCATTGTCACTGATCCACAGTGTAGTCAGTATGACGTTATAAAAAGAATAACACTAAATGTCAATAATAATCTAGTGCACCTCAGTTAAACCCATTTTATTGGTGCTGCTAAAATATCCCTCAAAATCTGGATAGAAAAAAATGCTGCCAATAACAATCAAAAGCCTCTGGGATCCTGTCTTCGGATCTTTGGATGAGCAATGCTAAATATTTGCAAAATCCATGTCTCTGGTCTCTTTTTTGCAGGGCTATATTTCCATGTTGGGGGAGATGTCACAGCAGCGTTTGATTGCCATGGCTCATGGTTCTTCTGGGCAGGCGCTTGGCTGTGTTCCTCCCCATGCTGCCTCACAGGGTCTGGGCAGAAATGTTCTCCCCGCTCCGCTCTAATGTCCCATATGAGCACAGCCCAGATTGGAAACACATGTCTGGCACCCTGTCTTCTCTCGCTGACTGAGCACACTGACAGAGCATACAGAACTCACAGAGAGACAGCACATAGGAGTGGGGATCAGCAACAGCTCCGGGTCCCCTGAACTCTGTAGTCTGTAGTCAAATTTGATTTGTGTTTGTGGACAGCTTCATCAAGTCATCACAATTGGACGTTGCAGTGCCTTTTCTCCATTCTCTCTTTGTACCCCGTGCCCAACTGTAGTGACACTATAGGTACTGTAATGCAATATTCACAGCTATGTAAACACACCAAAAAACATACTCCGTGCTCAAAACAATATTTCAATTATCTATTGTGAAGTCTACGTCCGGTGTAGATCCCTCTGAGGGCACCTCTAAGCTACTTGACACACTGTATCAAAACTATCCAGAAACCATTACAACATACAGTCTGACGAATTAGAACCAGATGAGCTTTACTTCTTCATTGATCTTTTCCTCAGGAAAACAACCCATCGTGAAAGCGTCACTAAGGCTTCAGAAGTAATGCACTACATAGACAATAAGGTGCCATTTGGGGCACAGCCTAACACATGTTACAGAACCAGATTCGAAGGCTGTAGTCACGCTAACTATTTACAGCAATAACACTGGTCGACCCCTAAGGTGTTTCTCATACGATGTAGGTGGAGGATGCAGTCAGAGCCTTCTACAGTACTTTAGAAGGGTCTGTCCATCATCGACTCAGATTTATACTGTACAAGTCTTCTGGATTTACGTCTACATCTGGGGCTGGTTGTACTTTCACCATCCATCGTCCTTCAGCCCCCCACACACTGTGCATTGAGGGCTTGGGTCCGCAGTTGTAAAACACCAGTAAACAGGAAAAAGAAAGGGAGGCAGAAAGGAGAGGGGGAGAGATGGTCTGGCTGCATCTACTAGTGGCTGGTAGACAATCTGTTTACGCCGGGAGAAGGTATGTGTCTGGCAGTTAGCAATGCTAATGATTCCCCCATTCAAAATATGAGGGTTATCATAATGACTGAAACATTATAATAGTTAGCATTTTCATAGCGCTCTCCAAGGTTCTCAAAACACAAATGTGTAGCATCGATGTGACCAGATGTTGATGTCATTGTCAACTACAATACAGATATCAATGTTTTATACAGTGGATCGTTCATGTGACCTACACCCTGAGCACAGGTATTTTAGCACCACCTGTAAAACTAACATTTCCCTCAGTGTAATAAAGTCTTACTGGGTTGAGGAAAACTTCCGCTCCCCGGTGTTTGCATGGAAACAATTAGCTGGCCAGGACAGCATTTTTGGCAATGCACTGGAACCGCACAGTTCATGTTTAGAGCGTTAGGCACAAACGTTTAATTGAGAACCCAATGATATACTTTACTTAAGTACACTATATATACAAAGGTATGTGGACACCCCTTCAAATTAGTGGATTAGGCTATTTCAAACACACCCATTGCTGACAGGTGTATAAAATCGGGTACACAGCCATGCAATCTCCATAGCAGACATTAGCAGTAGAATGGCCTTCCTGAAGAGCTGTGTAAAAATCGTCTGACCTCGGTTGCAAAACTCACTCCCGAGTTCCAAACTGCCTCTGGAAGCAACATAAGCACAAGAACTGTTCATCAGGAGCTTCATGAAATTGAGTTTTATGGCCGAGCAGCCACACACAAGCCTAAGATCACCATGCTCAATGCCAAGCGCCGGCTGAAGTGGTGTAAGCTTGCCGCCATTGGACTCTGGAGCAGTAGAAAAGCGTTCTCTAGATTGATAAATCACGCTTTACCATCTGGCAGCCCGACGGACGAATGCGGGTTTGGCGGATGCCAGGAGAACGCTACTAGCCTGACTGCATTTTGCCAACTATAAAGTTGTGGTTCGGGCTAGGCCCCTTAGTTCCAGTGAAAGGAAATCTTAACGCTACAGCATACAATAACATTTTAGACAATTCTGTGCTTCTAACTTTATGGCAACCGTTTGGGGAAGGCCTTTTCCGGTTTCAGCATGACAATGCCCCCGTGCACAAAGCAAGGTCCATACAGAAATGGTTGGTCAAGATCGGTGCTGAAGAACTTGACTGGCCTGCACAGAGCCCTGATCTCAACCCCATCGAACATCTTTGGGATGAATTGGAACGCAGACTGCGAACCAGGCCTAATCGCCTAACATTAGTGCCCTACCTCATTAATGCTCTTGTTGCTGAATGGAAGCGCAAGTCCCTGCACCAATGTTCCAACATCTAGTGGAAAGCCTTCCCAGAAGAGTGGAGGGTGTTATAGCACCAATGTTCCAACATCTAGTGGAAAGCCTTCCCAGAAGAGTGGAGGGTGTTATAGCACCAATGTTCCAACATCTAGTGGAAAGCCTTCCTAGAAGAGTGGAGGCTGTTATAGCAGCAAAGGGGTGACTAACTCCATATTAATGCCCGTGATTTTGGAATGAGATGTTTGATGTGCAGGTGTCCACATACTTTTGGTCATGTTGTGTAGCTCGCAGATGGCTGACCTTGCTCTGCCCTGGCTGGCACTGAACATTTGCCAGGTTGTGTAACTAGCCAACTTCTCTTCAAGGTAAAAGGGAAGGATTTGCAGAGTCCATCTGGCTTAACCAATGCCTGATGAAAAAATAAGCATTGACCAGCATAGGCTGGTGACCATCCTTCGTTGTGTTTTCGTTGGTAACCAGCATTCATTGCAGCCACACACTGTTGTTTTTTATTTACTTACCTATTGTTCACATAATATTTCTTGTTGCACTGTTGGTTAGAGCCTGTAAGTAAGTATTTCACTGTAAAGTCTACCTACACCTGTTGTATTCGGCATGTGACAAAAAAAACTTGATTTGATTTGTGTTTTTGCTGGTGACCAGGCTTCGTTGTGTTTTCACTGGTGACTAGCCTTGGTTGTGTTTTTGCTGGTGACTAGCCTTCATTGTGTTTTCACCGGTGACTAGCCTTCGTTGTGTATTTGCTGTTGAACAGCCTTCGTTGTGTTTTCACTGGTGACCAGCCTTCGTTGTGTTTTTGCTGGTGACCAGCCTTCGTTGTGTTTTTGCTGATGACCAGCCTTCGTTGTGTTTTCACTGGTGACCAGCCTTCGTTGTGTTTTCACTGGTGACCAGCCTTCGTTGTGTTTTCACTGGTGACTAGCCTTCGTTGTGTTTTCACTTGTGACCAGCCTTCGTTGTGTTTTCACTGGTGACTAGCCTTCGTTGTGTATTTGCTGGTGACCAGCCTTCGTTGTGTTTTCACTGGTGACCAGCCTTCGTTGTGTTTTTGCTGGTGACCAGCCTTCGTTGTGTTTTCACTGGTGACCAGCCTTCGTTGTGTTTTTGCTGGCAGACCAGCCTTCGTTGTGTTTTCGCTGGTGACCAGCCTTCGTTGTGTTTTCACTGGTGACTAGCCTTCGTTGTGTTTTCACTGGTGACTATCCTTCGTTGTGTTTTCACTGGTGACCAGCCTTCGTTGTATTTTTGCTGGTGACCAGACTTCATTGTGTTTTCACTAGTGACAAGCCTTCGTTGTGTATTTGCTGGTGACCAGCCTTCGTTGTATTTTCACTGGTGACTAGCCTTCGTTGTGTTTTCGCTTGCAGACCAGCCTTCGTTGTATTTTTGCTGGTGACCAGACTTCGTTGTGTTTTCACTGGTGACTAGCCTTTGTTGTGTTTTCGCTTGCAGACCAGCCATCGTTGTGTTTTCACTGGTGACCAGCCTTTGTTGTGTTTTTGCTGGTGACCAGCCTTCATTGTGTTTTCACTGGTGACTAGCCTTCGTTGTGTTTTTGCTGGTGACCAGCCATCGTTGTGTTTTCGCTGGTGACCAGCCTTCGTAGTGTTTTTGCTGGTGACCAGCCTTCGTAGTGTTTTTGCTGGTGACCAGCCTTCGTTGTGTTTTCGCTGGTGACCAGCATTCGTTGTGTTTTCACTGGTGACCAGCATTCGTTGTGTTTTCACTGGTGACCAGCCTTCATTGTGTTTCCACTGGTGACTAGCCTTCGTTGTGTTTTCACTGGTGACTAGCCTTCGTTGTGTTTTAACTGGTGACCAGCCTTCGTTGTGTTTTCACTGATGACTAGCTTTTGTTGTGTTTTTGCTGGTGACCAACCTTCATTGTGTTTTCACTGGTGACTAGCCTTCGTTGTGTTTTTGCTGGTGACCAGCCTTCGTTGTGTTTTCACTGGTGACTAGCCTTCGTTGTGTTTTCGCTTGCAGACCAGCCTTTGTTGTGTTTTCACTGGTGACCTGCCTTCGTTGTGTTTTCGCTGGTGACCAGCCTTCGTTGTGTTTTGCTGGTGACCAGCCTTCGTTGTGTTTTCACTGGTGACCAGCCTTCGTTGTGTTTTCACTGGTGACCAGCCTTCGTTGTGTTTTCACTGGTGACTAGCCTTTGTTGTGTTTTCGCTTGCAGACCAGCCATCGTTGTGTTTTCACTGGTGACCAGCCTTTGTTGTGTTTTTGCTGGTGACCAGCCTTCATTGTGTTTTCACTGGTGACTAGCCTTCGTTGTGTTTTTGCTGGTGACCAGCCGTCGTTGTGTTTTCGCTGGTGACCAGCCTTCGTAGTGTTTTTGCTGGTGACCAGCCTTCGTAGTGTTTTTGCTGGTGACCAGCCTTCGTTGTGTTTTCGCTGGTGACCAGCATTCGTTGTGTTTTCACTGGTGACTAGCCTTCGTTGTGTTTTCGCTTGCAGACCAGCCTTCGTTGTGTTTTCACTGGTGACTAGCCTTCGTTGTGTTTTCACTTGTGACCAGCCTTCGTTGTGTTTTCACTGGTGACTAGCCTTCGTTGTGTATTTGCTGGTGACCAGCCTTCGTTGTGTTTTCACTTGTGACCAGCCTTCGTTGTGTTTTTGCTGGTGACCAGCCTTCGTTGTGTTTTTGCTGGTGACCAGCCTTCGTTGTGTTTTTGCTGGCAGACCAGCCTTCGTTGTGTTTTCGCTGGTGACCAGCCTTCGTTGTGTTTTCACTGGTGACTAGCCTTCGTTGTGTTTTCACTGGTGACTATCCTTCGTTGTGTTTTCACTGGTGACCAGCCTTCGTTGTATTTTTGCTGGTGACCAGACTTCATTGTGTTTTCACTAGTGACAAGCCTTCGTTGTGTATTTGCTGGTGACCAGCCTTCGTTGTATTTTCACTGGTGACCAGCCTTCGTTGTGTTTTCGCTTGCAGACCAGCCTTTGTTGTATTTTTGCTGGTGACCAGACTTCGTTGTGTTTTCACTGGTGACTAGCCTTTGTTGTGTTTTCGCTTGCAGACCAGCCATCGTTGTGTTTTCACTGGTGACCAGCCTTTGTTGTGTTTTTGCTGGTGACCAGCCTTCATTGTGTTTTCACTGGTGACTAGCCTTCGTTGTGTTTTTGCTGGTGACCAGCCGTCGTTGTGTTTTCGCTGGTGACCAGCCTTCGTAGTGTTTTTGCTGGTGACCAGCCTTCGTAGTGTTTTTGTTGGTGACCAGCCTTCGTTGTGTTTTCGCTGGTGACCAGCATTCGTTGTGTTTTCACTGGTGACCAGCATTCGTTGTGTTTTCACTGGTGACTAGCCTTCATTGTGTTTCCACTGGTGACTAGCCTTCGTTGTGTTTTCACTGGTGACTAGCCTTCGTTGTGTTTTAACTGGTGACCAGCCTTCGTTCGTTGTGTTTTCACTGATGACTAGCTTTTGTTGTGTTTTTGCTGGTGACCAACCTTCGTTGTGTTTTCACTGGTGACTAGCCTTCGTTGTGTTTTTGCTGGTGACCAGCCTTCGTTGTGTTTTCACTGGTGACTAGCCTTCGTTGTGTTTTCGCTTGCAGACCAGCCTTTGTTGTGTTTTCGCTGGTGACCAGCCTTCGTTGTGTTTTCGCTGGTGACCAGCCTTCGTTGTGTTTTGCTGGTGACCAGCCTTCGTTGTGTTTTCACTGGTGACCAGCCTTCGTTGTGTTTTCACTGGTGACCAGCCTTCGTTGTGTTTTCACTGGTGACTAGCCTTTGTTGTGTTTTCGCTTGCAGACCAGCCATCGTTGTGTTTTCACTGGTGACCAGCCTTTGTTGTGTTTTTGCTGGTGACCAGCCTTCATTGTGTTTTCACTGGTGACTAGCCTTCGTTGTGTTTTTGCTGGTGACCAGCCGTCGTTGTGTTTTTGCTGGTGACCAGCCTTCGTAGTGTTTTTGCTGGTGACCAGCCTTCGTAGTGTTTTTGCTGGTGACCAGCCTTCGTTGTGTTTTCGCTGGTGACCAGCATTCGTTGTGTTTTCACTGGTGACCAGCATTCGTTGTGTTTTCACTGGTGACTAGCCTTCATTGTGTTTCCACTGGTGACTAGCCTTCGTTGTGTTTTCACTGGTGACTAGCCTTCGTTGTGTTTTAACTGGTGACCAGCCTTCGTTGTGTTTTCACTGATGACTAGCTTTTGTTGTGTTTTTGCTGGTGACCAACCTTCGTTGTGTTTTCACTGGTGACTAGCCTTCGTTGTGTTTTTGCTGGTGACCAGCCTTCGTTGTGTTTTCACTGGTGACTAGCCTTCGTTGTGTTTTCGCTTGCAGACCAGCCTTTGTTGTGTTTTCGCTGGTGACCAGCCTTCGTTGTGTTTTCGCTGGTGACCAGCCTTCGTTGTGTTTTGCTGGTGACCAGCCTTCGTTGTGTTTTCACTGGTGACCAGCCTTCGTTGTGTTTTCACTGGTGACCAGCCTTCGTTGTGTTTTCACTGGTGACTAGCCTTCTCTGTGTATTCGCTGGTGACCAGCCTTCGTTGTGTTTTCGCTGGTGACCAGCCTTCGTTGTGTTTTCACTGGTGACTAACCTTCGCTGTGTATTCGCTGGTGACCAGCCTTCGTTGTGTTTTCGCTGGTGACCAGCCTTCGTTGTGTTTTCATTGGTGACTAGCCTTCATTGTGTATTTGCTGGTGACCAGCCTTCGTTGTGTTTTCACTGGTGACCAGCCTTCGTTGTGTTTTTGCTGGTGACCAGCCTTCGTTGTGTTTTCACTGGTGACCAGCCATCATTGTGTTTTCACTGGTGACTAGCCTTCTTTGTGTTTTTGCTGGTGACCAGTCTTCGTTGCATTTTAGACTGCTGGTCACCCGCAAAACCAGCATCATGTCACATTATGTTGACTTGCAAAATTATGTCTAATTCCTATAGGAATCCATCCTGACTGTGGATATCCAAACATAGTAGTCAGCCAGCCAGGAGTACCTCTACCTATGGTTGGGGGAGAATGACTGATCAACTGTTTCATCCAGGAGAGAGGTTTAATTTGAGCAGGGGTTCAAAATCATCAGTAAAAAATAAAAATTCAAAAAGCTCTGAAAATGCCATAAATCCAGCACAGTTCAACACAATATTTGCAGGGTAACGTCCATGAATGTGTGGTAGAGTTAACCAGCCATTATCATAACAACATATTACAGCAGTTTTATAGCTCATGCAATTCTACACATATATTGCCTTGGGGCAGAGAGAAATATTTGCATTTGTATCGCTAAGTAGGCTTAAATTTACTGGGGGGGGGGGGGGGCTGGTCCAACTCAAGGTGTCATAAAAAAAAAATGCACCCTCCTCCCCAAAGTTAAAAAGATTTTAACATGACCCTCCCCTTGTGCTGTAAAATAAATTGAACATCCCCTTCATAGAATTAACTCAAAATTATGGTTACGACCACAAATAACTGTTGCGGCCCTTTGTTTATAAACATGGATATCGACATTGCCACTTCAGCATGCTTTTTGGCACAGCTGATGACAGGCAGGGCTACAGGCCAGAAGGTTGAGGTTTCCTCGACCACAACAGACGAGTTCACTCTCCTTGCCTGTTTCATTACACTACGATCAGAGCCAGCTGTAGACAATGATCAGCTAGGGGAAAATCAGATTTATAATTCTATAAAAAATATGCAACACATTTTAGTTGGTTTTCACAGGTTTCTGTGCCAATACACCACACAACCAACAAAACAACCATACAGACTTTGTGCACTTCAGTATCATGGTTTGTATTTAACACCAAAATAAAGTGACCTGGATTGCACAATAAAGTTGGGGACTTATTTCCATTGTGGTCCCTATTTGTTACATAAATACATATACACTTACATAGATGGACACATTACAGAGATAGAGATGAAAAGTGATCAACCTCTAGATGAGTATAAAAGGTGAGTTTAGTACAATTCTTACAAGCTTGTTTAGCTGGTAGCTTATTGTTTAGATGTTTGGGGCTGCTGGTGAACCATAATGTGCAGGCATCATCAGAGTGACACTGGACTAGCGTACTTGCCACTGTCTTTAGGGTGTCTATAACTGGGTTTCCATCCAATTAACGACAGATGCATGTGAATATTACAAAATCTTCATAAAAAAATGCCATTTCAGAAGTTTCCTTTAGGAAAACTTGGCTCCAGACAACATGACAGGGAAGAGTTTTATTTACTGGACATTTGAGAAATGTTATGGACATCCATATGCATTCAGATTCAACCTGGTGCAGACAGCCCCATCAATTAATGAGGGATGTTGGCCAAATGAGCCCCATTTCGTGTCCTTAAAAACAGCCTATAACCAATTACAAAAATGCTACTTGTGTTCCGATGTGTCGTATATACAAAACGTTATAGCCTATTTTTGTATTGGTTTTTAGGCTACTTACTTTTTGTGGGGGGCTGAGAAAATGCCAAGAGTTTGCAAAGCTGTCAACAAGGCAAAGAGTGGCTATTTTGAAGAATCTCAAATATATTTTGATTTGTTTAACACTTTTTTGGTTACTACATGATTCCATACGTGTTTGGATGTCTTCACTATTATTCTACAATGTATAAAATAGTAAAATAAAGAAAAACCCTGGAATGAGTAGGTGTGTCCAAACTTTTGACTGGTACTGTATATTATGCAACAAAGCAATTGTGGTTCCACATAGGACCCTGTTTATAGCATCTGTTATAAGGGCACATTACGAAACCCAGATGCAGATGGTTTGAGTATTTGATATTGATTAATAATCCAAAAGGGGTAGACAAGAGAATGGTCGTGGACAGGCAAAAGGTCAAAACCAGGAGGTACAGAGTGGCAGGCAGGCTTGAGGTCAGGGCAGACAGAATGGTCAGGCAGGCAGGTACAGAGTCCAGAAAACAGGCAAGGGATAAAACCAGGAGGACTGGCAAAGAGAATAGAAAAAGCAGGAGCACGGGAAAAACATGCTGATTGACTTGGAACATACAAGACAAACTGGCACAGACAGAAAACACAGGTATAAATACCCAGGGGATAATGGGGAAGATGGGTGACACCTGTAGGGGGTGGAGACAAGCACCAGGACAGATGAAACAGATCAGGGTGTGACATCTGTAGACTATCTAGGGCTTTCATGCTACACAAAGATAAATAGCATCTGACCGGCACTGACCAGCTTGAAATGTATGCTAGTCTATGCTTTTTTCTCAGCAGGGTTGGCAAAACCTCCCTCATTGGTACACCCTGTCCAATTTTTTAATCACTGTCAGAGCTGCCGAATAGTAAACAGGATACTCTTAGTAATGGCTGGAAATACAATCCTCTGTATTTCATGGATGTACTGTCACGTTCTGACCTTTATTTCCTTTGTTTTGTATTTATTTAGTATGGTCAGGGCGTGAGTTGGGTGGGCAGTCTATGTTTGATTTTCTATGATTTGGGATTTCTATGTTTCGGCCTAGTATGGTTCTCAATCAGAGGCAGGTGTCATTAGTTGTCTCTGATTGAGAATCATACTTAGGTAGCCTGGGTTGCACTGTTTGTTTGTGGGTCATTGTCTATGTTGATGGCTTGTTTCAGCGCAGCTCGCATTAGCTTCACGGTTGTTATTTTGTTTACTGTTTTTTGTATAGTGTTTCTGTGTTCAGTTCTGTCTTTAATTAAAACATTCAACATGAACACATATCACTCCGCATTTTGGTCCTCCGATCCTTCTCGCCTCTCCTCTTCAGATGAAGAGGACGACCGTGACATGTATTGTATCTTTCTCAGTGCTTTACATTGTCTAGGGATAGGTAGTCCCATTCCCCACTAATGTGTATTACTGGGGGATGAATGGCAATCATTTTGTGAAAATGGTTATCAATGTCCATCTCTTCTATTTTTACAAAAAGTGCCATGAGATCGTGAACAAGGAGTCAATGCCTTTGATCGAAACTAAATGAAATCAATGTTTTTGGAGTGAACTATCACTGTAACGCCACATCCAAAGAACATAACCCTTTAAAGGGCAGCGTCCCCATCACCATCCAGGGTTGTATTCACTAGGAAGAGACCAAAGAAAACAGACTGAACCAGGGAGGGACTACATGAACTTGTTCAATAAACGCTTGTTTTAGTTTGTCAGTTGAAAAATGCTGCCAAAGCAGCAGCTACTCTTCCTGGGGTCCAGCAAAATTAAGGCAGTTTATACAATTTTAAAACCTTACAATACATTCACAGATTTCACAACACACTGTGTGCCCTCAGGCCGCTACTCCACCACTACCACATATCTACAGTACTAAATCCATGTGTATGTATAGTGCGTATGTTATCGTGTGTGTGTGTGTATACATGTGTCTGTGCCTATGTTTGTGTTGCTTCACAGTCCCAGCTGTTCCATAAGGTGTTTTTTTATCTGAGTTTTAAATCAATTTTTACTGCTTGCGTCAGTTACTTGATGTGGAATAGAGTTCCATATAGTCATGGCTCTATGTAGACCTGTGTGCCTCCCATAGTCTGTTATGGACTGTGAAGAGACCTCTTGTGGCATGTCTTGTGGGGTATACATGGGTGTCCAAGCTGTGCCAGTAGTTTAGACCGACAGCTCGGTGCATTCAACATGTCAATACCTCTCATGAATAAAAGCAGTGATGAAGTCAATCTCTCCTCCACTTTCAGCCACGAGATTGACATGCATATTAGCTCTCTGTGTACATCCAAGGGCCAGCCGTGCTGCCCAGTCTTTTTTTGTGGCACCTGAACACACGACTGAACAGTAGTCAAGGTGCGGCAAAACTAGGGCCTGTAGGACCTGCCTTGTTGATAGCGTTGTTAAGAAGGCAGAGCATTGCTTTATTATAGACAGACTTCTCCCCTCTTAGCTACTACTGCATCAATATGTTTTGACCATGACAGTTTACAATCTAGGGTTACTCCAAGCAGTTTAGTCATCTCAACTTGCTCAATTTCCACATTATATATTACAATTTAAGTTGAGGTTTAGGGTTTAATGAGTCTTTTGTTCCAAATACAATGCTTTTAGTTGTAGAAATATTTAGGGATAACTTATTCCTTGCCACCCATTCTGAAACTAACTGCAGCTCTTTCTTGAGTGTTGCAGTCATTTCAGTCACTGTAGTAGCTGACATGTATAGTGTTGAGTCATCCGCATACATAGACATTCTGGCTTTACTCAAAGTCAGTGGTATGACTTTTGCCTTTTAGAGCATTGGACTAGTAAGGGAAAGGTTGCAAGATCGAATCCCCGAGCTGACAAGGTAAAAATCTGTCTTTCTGCCCCTGAACAAGGCAGTTAACCCACTGTTCCTAGGCCGTCATTGAAAATAAGAATTTGTTCTTAACTGACTTGCCTGGTAAAATAAAAACATTTCCTCAACCATACCATTTTTCTATTCCTCATCAATCCATGGGGATTTAACAGTTTTTATAGTAATTTTCTTAATGGGTGCGTCCTTATTAGTAACTGGAATTTCATAGTTTCATAAATGAGTCAAGTGCAGCGTCTGGTTGCTTCCCATTACACACCACAGACCAGCAAATTTTCTTCACATCATCAACATCTGAATCACTACAAATCGCTATGAATCGCTATGGTGTGTCCTAATAAATAAGCAATAGGATCTCACGGTTTGACAGCAGTGTTCAATGTTGTCCATGAATTACCAATTTTGACAGTTAACCTTAGGCATTAACTACAAATGGTTAAGGGTTAAGGTTTGGGATAGGGTTAAAACAAAAACAAAAAAGAAATGAGTACCTAGCACTGAAATTGACCCTCCCCGGAGCTTACACCCATACGGTATCACCGTCCACAATGCCCTAGCAAGCCGCTAGCTTACTTTATGGTAATAACGCTCACCATTGCCCCTAGTAGACGTATTGAGGGCATCTCCCGACGTCCTAGGGACCTGGAAGAGCATTGAATATCGCCTTGGATCTAGTGTGACCTGGCTGGAATACGACCCTGATCTACGACTTCCAAGTTTGAGGCAATTGCGTAAATTAGAGCTGAACACATTGGAGGAAAAACAAGGAGGCAGAACAAAAATCCTCTGGTTCGCTCTCTGGACTCCGTACAAGTTATAGAGTGAGTAGCACAAGGTTGTCTCTGAAGAAATCAAAAACTGCCACTGAGTCTTCCCTTCCTGTCCTCTCTTCCAACTGTCTGCTGGGCTCTAATAACTGCATCCTCCTCTGCTCAGAACAAATCTATAAAAATCTAGATTCCTAGTCTTCTGGGCAGCCAAACTGCTTCCACATGTGCTTTTTACATACCTCGCTGCTATTCTGGAATTTTGTTTATGTACATTGTCAAACTTCACGCAATTGTGAGAAAAAAAGGAATACATGCAATTATGAGCCAGAGGAGAACAGAGAAGGGAAGAGTTGGTGGATTAACCATCACCTGTGTGGTATCAGGGGCTCTGGATGTGGTGAGCAGTTCCAACCCAGGGACAGGGGCCTGCTCCTGGAACCGTTCACACAGGAAGAAGGGCCAGGCTGCATTCTGCCTCTACGAGCTCTCCCCAGCGTTACTGCTGCACCACCACTGAAAGACATTTCGGGCCTCAGATTCCTATGATGCCCCCTCCCCCCCCACCCAATCACAAACGGGGTCCTGAGAATATGCAAACACCCGAGAAAAGGCGGCTACACACTCCGCCTTCCCACACTCCACCTCCTCCTCCTTGCCATCAAGGCCTGTTTGTCTTAGTTATAAAAACAAAATCATAAAATCCCCCCCCCCCCCCCCCTCTTGGCAAGTGGTACCGGAGCAGTCTAGGTCCAAGAGGTTTCTAAACAGCTTCTACCCCCAAGCCATAAGACACCTGAACATCTAATCAAATGCTTTGCCCCCCCCCCCCTCTTTTACACTGCTCCTACTCTGTTATCTATGCATAGTCACTTAAATAACTCTACCTACATGTACATATTACCTCAACTAACTGGTGCCCCCGCACATTGACTCTGTACTGGTACCCCCTGTATATAGTCTCGCTATAGTTATTTTACTGCTGCTCTTTAATTATTTGTTCCTTTTATTTATATTTTTTGTATTTTTCTTAAAACTACATTGTTGGTTAAGGGCTTGAAAGTAAGAATTTCACTGTTGTATTTGGTGCATGTGAGAAATACAATTTCATTTGATGCATACACACAGGATAACATATGCACTATACACACACGTACACATGGATTTTGTGATGTAGATATGTGGTAGTGGAGTAGTGGCCTGTTATGAATGTATTGTAATGTCAAATTTTACATTTACATTCTTTATAACTGCCTTAATTATGCCAGACCCCAGGAAGAGTAGCTGCTGCCCTAATAAAAACAAATACAAATTGATTGGACACAATTTGGAAAGGCACACACACTAAGGCACACATAATAAGGTCCCACGGTTGACAGTGCTTGTCAGAGCAAAAACCAAGCCATGAGGAATTGTCTGTAGAGCTCAGAGACAGGACTGTGTTGAGGCACAGATCTGGGGAAGGGTACCAAAAAAATGTCTGCAGCATTGAAGGTCCCCAGAACACAGTGGCCTCCATCATTCTTAAATGGAAGAAGTTTGGAACCACCAAGAACTGGCCAAATTAAGGAATTGGGGGGAGAAGGGCCTTGGTCAGGGAGGTGAACAAGAACCCAATGCTCACTCTGACAGAGCTCCAGAGTTCCTCTGTGGAGATGGGAGAACCTTCCAGAAGGACAACCATCTCTACAGCACTCCAACAATCAGGCCTTTATGGTAGAGTGGCCAGACAGAGGCCACTCCTCAGTAATAGGAACATGACAGCCCACTTGGAGATTGCCAAAAGGCGTCTAAAGGACTCTCAGACCATGAGAAACAAAATTCTCTGGTCTGATGAAACCAAATTGAAATTTTTGGCCTGAATGCCAAGCGTCATGTCTGGAGGAAACCTTGCACCATCCCTACGGTGAAGCATGGTGGTGGCAGCATCATGCTGTGGGGATGTTTTTCAGCGGCAGGGACTGGGAGACTAGTCAGGATCAAGGGAAAGATGAACGGAGCAAAGTACAGAGAGATCATTGATGAAAACCTGCTCCAGAGTGCTCAGGACCTCAGACTGGGGCGAAGGTTCTCCTTCCAATAGGACAATGACTCTAAACACACAGCCAAGACAACGCAAGAGTGGCTTCTGGACAAGTCTCAATGTCTGTAAGTGACCCATCCAGAGCACGGACTTGAACCCGATCGAACATCTCTGGAGAGACCGGAAAATATTTGTACAGCAAAGCTGACATAGCTTGAGAGGACATGCAGAGATGAATTTTTAATACATTTTTCAATTTCCTAAAACATGTTACTCCTTTGTCATCATGGGGTATTGTGTGAAGATTGAAAAAACGATTTGATCAATTTTAGAATAAGGCTGTAACATAACAACATTTGGAAAACATCAAGAGCTCTGAATACTTTCCAAATGCACTATATGTTTAGTGTTTAGTACGCCCGTGGACGTTCAGTGTGTGTCTCTCTGTGTGTCTGTGTGGTGTGTGGTGTCCTGCTGTGTGGTGTGTGGTGTACTGCTCCATCTCAAGGCTGACCAGGGTAGGCTGCCATTCTGTGTGCGATGAAAAAGGTATCGGGTCAAGGACATACAACACCAGTCAAAAGTTTGGACACACCTACTCATTAGAGTATTTTTACTATGTTCTACATTGTAGAATATTAGTGAAGACATCAAAACTATTAAACAACACATATGGAGACAGTAGTAACAAAAAAAGTGTTAAACCAAATCAAATTATATTTTATTTTTGAGTTTCTTCAAAGTAGCCACCCTTTTCCTTGATGACAGCTTTGCACACTCTTGGCATTCTCTTAACCAGCTTCATGAGGTAGTCACCTGGAATGCATTTCAATTAACAGTTGTGCCATGTTAAAAGTTAATTTGTGGAATTACTTTCCTTCTTAATGCGTTTGAGCCAATCAGATGTGTTGTGACAAGGTAGAGGTGGCATACAGAAGATAGCCCTATTTGGTAAAATACCAAGTCCATACTATGGCAAGAACAGCTCAAATAAGCAAAGAGAAACAACAGTCCATCATTACTTTAAGTCAGTCAATCTGGAAAATGTCAAGAACTTCAAGTGCAGCCGCAAAAACCATCGCTATGAACTGGAAGAATGCCAAAGGAAAGGAAGACCCAGAATTACCTCATGAGAGTTAACTGCACCTCAGATTGCAGCCCAAATAAATTCAAGTCACAGACACATCTCAACATCAACTGTTCAGAAGAGCATGAATGAATCAGGCATTTGTGGTCAAATTTCTGCAAAGAAACCATGACTAAAGGACACCAATAGGAGGAAGATACTTGGGCCAAGAAACATGAGCAATAGACATAAGACTTGTGGAAATCTGTCCTTTGGTCTGACAAGTCCAAATTTGAGATTTTTGGTTCCAACCGATGTGTCTTTGTGAGATGCAGAGTCGGTGAACGGATGAACTCCGCATGTGGTTCCCACCGTGAAGCATGGAGGAGGTGGAGTGATGGTGTGTTTTTTTGTTGCTGGTATTAGCTAGGTTGTCACTTATTGTTCGCCTCTTGAAATTGAACTTCAGTTCATGAAAATAAATAGCTAGCCAGCTACTTAACCCTGTTGCCCAAAGCTAATGTATTTAGCAGCCATTTAGCTTCATCTGGCTAGCAAGGCTTGACCAGACCGGGTTATGTGTTGTGAAACTAGCCACAATAAGGATTAGGCACAATAGTGGAATTTGCGGTTTGCCTTCAAAATAAACGTATGTCATTGACAGTGATGCAACTTAATACAAATAGTAGAATTATGCCATATTTATATTTTGAAGGCTAACTGCAAAGTTCACTATTGTGGCAAACCCTTATTGTGGCTAGCTTCAGGTAGATGGGTCCGACCACCATTAATAAAATAAGAACGGTCTTATAAATTAGGGTTATTTTAGATGATACCTAGCTATATAGTTAGCTAGCTAACTAAAGCTACTGAAACAGATTATGTTGTGTTATTTGACACGTCAAATGGTGATATTTGACATGTATCTTTTTTGACAGGCAAAGACCAAAACGCCGTTCCATAGAAATCCTGGTTGAGAATGAAACGACTGAACAAATGAACAACGAAACAGCACAGCAAGTAAGTGAAAGAAATAGGTTTTCATTATTTTTTGCTGGTAATGGGGACATGCGTTCATGCCAACAGACTAACTTTTTGGTCAATGTGGTGTGTGTGTTGTGTAACCTTTATTTAACTTGGCAAGACAGTTAAGAACACATTCTTATTTACAATGAAGGCCTGGATGACGCAGGGCCAATTGTGCACCACCCTATGGGACTCCGAATCACGGCCGGATGTGATACAGCCTGGATTCAAACCAGGGACTGTAGTGACGCCTCTTGCACTGAGATTAAGTGCCTTAGACCGCTGCGTCCATGTGTGTGTGTTAACTATTTAACTGGACGAGAATGGTTAAAAGGCCGCTAAAATTTTAAATATCGGTTATCAGTATCGTTTTTTGGCAAGGAAAATATTAGATATAAGTATTAGCCAAAAATTTCACATGATGCATCCTTACACACAAGCTAAAAGTAAAAGAGCAATGTCGGAGTGGCATAGACTAAAATAAAGTAGAATGGAATACTGTATAAACATATGACATGAGTAAAGGAAAAATATGTAAACATATTTAAAGTGACTAGTGTTCCATTATTAAAGTGGCCAGTGAGTTCATGTTTATGTATATGGGGCAGCAGCCTCTAAGTTGCAAGGATGCGTAACCGGGTGGAAGCCACCTAGTGATGGTTATTTCACAGTCTGCTTGCCTTGAGCTGTTTTTCAGCCTCTCGATCCCAGCTTTGATGCACCTGTACTAACATCGCCTTCTGGATGATAGCAGTGTGAACAGGCAGTGACTGGGGTGGTTGTTGTGATGATGATGATCTTGTTGGCCTTCCTGTGACATCGGGTGCTGTAAGTGTCCCGGAGGGCAGGTAGTTTGCCCCCGATGATGCGTTGGGCAGACCGCACCACCCTCTGGAGAGCCCTGCGGTTGCGGGCAGTGCAGTTGCCATACCAGGCGGGGATACAGCCTGACAGGATGTTCTCAATTGTGCATCTGTAAAAGTTTGTGAGGGTTTTAGGTGCCAAGCCAAATTTCTTTTGCCTCCTGAGGTTGAAGAGGCACTATTGCACCTTCTTCACCACACCACTCATCTGTGTGAGTGGACCATTTCAGATCGTCAGTGATGTGTACGCAGAGGAACTTGATGCTTTCCACCTGCTCCACTGCGGTCTCATCGATGTGGATAGAGGTCACGTGAAATGCATTTGAGTACCATGATTGTCTTCTATATTCTTATTCATTTACACAAAGATTGACCACAATGATTGCTATTTTCCCCTTCACTATAATGGGGGATCCTGTTTTCTGCAAACAATGTCTGCAATACTTCGGTCAGCCTTGAACTTTGTGGCTTCAATGAGAGAGGGCAGTCATTCTCCCCTGGTGCACCTATGTTCCCAGTACAGATTTGTATAGTGAGCATGACTCCATCCACGAATTGGTTGGTCCACCATCAGACTAGATGACCACGACTTCTGGAGGGGTTAATATAATTTGTTCACTTGTCTTCCCATCATTCACTTCAACAGCTCTGATAAAAGTTGATTCATCCTCCTTCATCAGTGGTAATACGAAGGACCCACAAGCCCATGTAATATGACCACAGTATAGAAAGACCAGCCCTTGTTTTGGCTTGCCATGAAAATGAGAGTATTTGATGGTATTTGACCTAATAAAAGGGAACTTCTAGCAATACAAATAGTCAAATTGAACAAGATTTACAATGTTAGTTAATGCTTGGGATACTGATATTTTTTTTTAATTGCACCATTATTTTTATAGAGAGCTTTCCCATTGTCCTTGTGTCTATTTAATACATTCTCCTTCTCCTCGTGAAAAACAATCTGTCATAGGGGTGGCGGAGAGGAGCGGTACGGCGACCCTGCAGCCTCTCGGGTGACTGGAGTTACAGATGTATGACTGATGGAATGTCTCATGCAGGACAGAGCCCGGAGTTAGAGTCGAGTAGGATCCCGGCGGCCAAGGCAGTGGGACACATTGTTATGGCAACAGCAGTTTGGGTGTGTTTAGACTAGACCGGGCTGTGCAGTGAGGTAATGCTGGTGATGTAAAGTAGGGCAGGGCCGGCCCTAGCCTGTTGGGGGCCCTAAGCAAGAATTGGTTCGGGGGCCCCACCACCTTGTGGGCAAAACATTTGTGACCCTCCTCTTCTTGGCGGAGAGACATTTACAGTTTAAAGTACATTTCCTGCAATTCAATACATTTTACAATGGGGCGTAGAAAAAAATATAGAGGTTTTACGGCAAGTTTTTGGCAGTTCTACACATTTTGCGATGAGGCAGAAAGAAAAAATGTGCAGTTTTACAGCAAATTTCCTGCTATTCTACCCCTTTTGCCATGGGTTGGATATACATTTTTGCAGATTTGAAGCTAATTTCCTGCAATTCTACACATTTTACTATGCTTTATGCCATGTTAATTATAACTAAGTGAGAGTTACTATTCAAAATATGAAGGTCAGGGTCTCTGGGCACGTACCCTGCATGCCCGGCTGTTATTCGACCATGATTACTACAAGATACCTAGCTAGACTAACTTACCAATCTAAATATTGTTAGTTGACATGGTTAATTGAGTGACTGAGATAACAAAATAAAACTGCTGATGCACAACCACATTTCTTGCACCCTGTGTATTCTAACTTGCAACAGTAAATTGAAACCCCAAATGAGTTCCTATTTTTTTTAACCTCCACTTAATAACCATTTATAAATGTACTTACAGATGCTTATAATATCGTACCCTTTGTGTCATCATGCAACTTCATTTTCAATGGTTGCACAGTTGAACAATGGTTATTTTCTCACTTTTGGGTGTGATACATTGTTGCTCTGTCCCAGGAACAGAAATGTTTGGTTTTCAGACCAATGGTCAAGTCCCATGATGTGTCTTGCCCCACGTTTTAAATCCTGATGATCCATTGGTACACTTATTTATTCCAGGAATTAAGGCCTCATCTCAAGATCTCAAGCCATATTACTGCTGTGGTTAGCTGTTTTCTGAGCAATTCCACAGACTTTGTGAGATCTCCCGATCTGTGAAATGCGCTTGAAATAAAGATGATCTGAAACATGTCCTGCATTCTGTGTTGACACTGATGTGATGTGTGACACTGATGTGACAGTGCATTGCGAAGAATGAGGATGCGGGTGGCTAGGAGCACAGTTTTGAAACTATCTTTGGGAGAAGTGAGCAAAGACCAGACAAAAGAGATTGTGCAGAACACACAAGATAAAATGTTAACAGAGGAGAGAAGGTACGTTTTATGCAATTTGTTTCACTTTTGGATACAGAAGTTCTGCTGGAGGATTTAGCACACTGCTCAACTAGCTATGTACTGTAGCTAGCTAGCTAATGTATTTAAAAAAAAATTTTTTTTTTTTTTACCTTTATTTAACTCGGCAAGTCAGTTAAAGAAAAAATTATAATTTCAATGACGGCCTAGGAACAGTGGGTTAATTGCCTGTTCGGGGGCAGAACAACAGATTTGTACCTTGTCAGCTTTGGGATTTGAACTTGCAACCTTCCAACTAGTCCAACGCTCTAACCACTAGGCTACCCTGCCGCCCCTAGTATCTCTGTCCTACAGCTGCCTAGCTAGGATATGTTAGTTATGGCTACTCACCATACCAATGACAGGCTACAGAATTGAGTCACTGCAAATAAAATTGTTTCCCAATGTATCCTATTAAATAGAACTTTAGATTTACTATGTGTTACATGTTTGAGGAAGTGATATATGTTATAAATGTTTGTAACTCATTAATAAATGGGCAGTAGGTTTCCACTTTCTTTAAAACTTCTTAGGGATAGGCCCCTTTTTTCTCCATTTCCTGCTTGAATGACGTGCCCAAAGTAAACTGCCTGTAGCAGTTGTAAAACTGCATGTACTATTGGAAAGAAAACACTTTTAAGTTTGTAGAAATGTTAAAATAACGTAGGGGAATATAACACAATAGATATGGTAGGAGAAAATTCAATGAAAACCAACCAGAATTATTTTTTGAGAGAGACCATCCTCTTTCAAATGCAAGAGAAAGGTCATATTGTAAAAAAAAAATGCAATTTCTATGGCTTCCACAGGGTGTCAGCAGGGTATGTTCAAAGTTTCAGACTTGTAACTTCAAAAACTAATAAGAAATAAGTGTTTTTCTATGTGGACACAGACCTCAAAATCCGTGTCATCGCACGTAATGACAAACTGGCACACCTGCTAAAATCGGTTTCCTATTGAACATACTTCTTTCCGACATAAATATTATAGTTTGATTACATTTTATGGTGCCTGAGGAGTAAATAGAAATGTATTTTGACTTGTTGAAACAAAGTTTAGTGGTAGATTTTCGGATTCCTTTCTTTACAATTTTTATGATTATTTATTTGAATTGCGAGCTCTCCAGATTCACCGGAAGTTGTCCCACTAGCGGGACACCGATCCTTAGGTATATTTTCAGCAGTCATAAATGCTGGCAAATCATTTATAAATGTTCAGAGTTCTGTCACGTTAAAATAAGGTATACTTTAAGCAGTTATACATGTTTGTAAATTGTTTATAGATGATTTGGGAGTTTCAGAGCTTAGATATATATATAGGCAGTAGTTGGGGTACTCATCACTACATTCAGAGGTATTCAGACCCCTTGACTTTTTCCACATTTTGTTACTTTACAGCCTTATTCTAAAAAAAAAAATTTTTGGAATCCCCTCATCAATCTACACACAATAACCCATAATGACAAAGCAAAAACTGGTTTTTAGAATTGTTTGCAAATGTATATAAAAATGTAATCTGAAATATGGCATTTACAAAAGTATTCAGATATTTAATTCACTTAGCTAGTTACAGTATGTCAAGTTGCCTAACTAGCGAACATCATGTTAGCAGCTCACTTGAGTTAGCCTTCACACAAAGTTTATGTAGCAAGCTAGCTTGCTAATAATACATTGATAATTTTCAAAATATATTTACTTACTTGAATAGGTTCTCCCACTGCCTCCATTTTCTGGGTTCTTAGAGACACTAAATAATGGGCAATCTTCCCAAAGTTTCCGGTGGTAGGAAAATGCAACCAGCCATGTTGACATGCAGCCAGCCATGTAGACACTTCCAACAGACCGACTTCGGTCTTCCAACATGGCGCATGATGCGGTTGCTAAGGGATTTGTGACGCAACTGCAAGCCCTTTATAGTAAACCGCTTTTGTTACTTGTGGGGACAGGTCTGCATAAGGGGTCAGGGCAGCGGGGGACGAAAGGCTGAGGCTGTGGTGGGATTTCGCTAACGTGCACCAGGCAGGCAGGAAACAGGAGAAAGGCATATCGACCTAGAAACGGTTTCCCTAAATCACACGGGCAAGGCTGCCGAGTGATAACCTTGAGGTCGACGCTAATGCCCATCCCCCTTTTCTCCCAAACAAGGCCAATATACAACCAGTCAAGTGTATGCATCTACACTGAAAGGCAGCTACATGTCTTTCCTTAGTTACATAACGGTGGTTGTGTTGACAGGCAGACCAATTATTTTCAATCAGTTCTGGAAAAGATCTGATGTGATTGGTCAAAAGACCAATTAGTTGAAAAAAAGATAAGAATTGGGCTGCCTGTGTGAATGCAGAGATGCTCCTAACTCGCAGCTCCCTGTAAGGCATCCCTCCTTTCTAATTTAGTGTCTCCCCAGAAAAATTACTGTGATGCCTTTTTCAAAAATAGAAAGATGTTTTGTAACCAGAATCACAAACATAGCACTACTACTTATGTTGTTTTCGGGTGCTTTTTTAACCGTCGAGAACTTTGTCCAATCAACTTGCCAGAGAGGTTTCCATTTGCATGTCTAGAAAAAACACAGCACTTTGTCTGGGTGTGCCCCCTCTATTTTCTCCACTTGTAGACATGGCTGTAACGGCTTGTTTAAGGATAATAACAAGGGAAGACTTTGAGAAGCCCTACACTGCAAACGCCAGCCTTGAGGCGAACGCCGCAACCACAGTGCAGTGCATAGGGGGAAGAGGAGAGGAACATAGAGGTGAGGAAAGGCAGACTGGGGTACTTATTATGGGCTTATTATCCTGCTGACTCGTGTGCATCTGCCCTCCTCTCACCTGCTCAGGGGGATGTGGATGAGCATGTGTGTGTGTCGGCTCGCCTACTGCAAGAATAACAGAATGTGTGTGTGTGTGTGTCCCTGTCTCTGCGAGTGTATGTGTGTGTGTGTGTGTGTGTGTGTGTGTGTGTGTGTGTGTGTGTGTGTGTGTGTGTGTGTGTGTGTGTGTGTGTGCGTGTTTTAATGGAATGTGGGGCTGGAAGCCAGAGCATACAGCAGGCAGACCCAACAAAGACAAGGGGGAGAAAGCAGGAAGGTAATTAAATTAGGGGTGGCACACCAGGAACCCAGAGCTTAAACGAGGCTCCAGGGATTGCGGGAGATCTGAGGCATTCAGTGTTTCCCTTATCTGAGAAACATAGGGGAAGACGGCTACGCAGGGGCTCTGTGGCATACAGTAAATGCGCAACAATTGAAAAGCAAATCATCATAATTACTTTGGGATTCATAGGCGCAGTCCAACTGCTTACAATCAGTGTGTGCTGCTTACACTTTGGCACACAATTGCTGGGTTGACAAGCATAAGGTAATGTTCATTTGTTGGGTTGTCGACCACCAGTGATATGGAGCGACTAAACCAGGGTAATTCTTGTCAGGAGACTCGCAGATGTGAACATTTTACTGAACACATTTTTCCATTTCAGCTAATCAACTGATCATCGAACCTTTTAATAGCTACAGTGCATTTGGAAAGTGTTCCGACCACTTTACTTTTTCCAAATTTTGTTACGTTACAGCCTTATTCTGAAATGGATTAAACTTTTTTTTTTTTTTTTTTTTACAAATGTATTAAAAATAAAGACAGAAATACCTTATTTACATAAGTATTCAGACCCTCTGCTATGAGAGGTGCATCCTGTTTCCATTGATCATCCTTGAGACGTTTCTACAACTTGATTATAGTCCACCTGTGTTAAATTCAATTGATTGGACATGATTTGTAAAAGAACCCGATGGTCACTCTGTCAGAGCTCCAGAGTTCCTCTGTGGAGATGGAAGAACTTTCCAGAAGCACAAACATCTCTGCAGCACTCCACCAATCAGGCCTTTATGGTAGAGTGGCCAGATGGAAGCCACTCCTCAGTAAAAGGCACATGACACCCCACTTGGAGTTTACCAAAAGGCACTTAAAAGACACCTCAAACCATAAGAAACTAGATTCTCTGGTGTGATGAAACCAAGATTGAACTCTTTGGCCTGAATGCCAAGCATAACGCATGGAGGAAACCTTGCACCATCCCTACGCTGGAGCATGGTGGTGGCAGAATCATGCTCTGGGGATGTTTTTCAGTGGCAGGGACTGGGAGACTAGACAGGATCGAGGGAAAGATGAACGGTGCAAAGTGATGAAAACCTGCTCCAGAGCGCTCAGTACCTCAGACTGGGGCGAAGGGTTACCTTCCAACAGGACAATGACCCTAAGCACATAGACAAACGAATGCAGGAGTGGCTTTGGGACAAGTCTATGAATGTCTTTGAGTGGCCCAGCCAGAGCCCGGACTTGAACCCGATCGAACATCTCTGGAGAGAACTGAAAATAGCTGTGCAGCGACGCTCATCATCCAACCTGACAGAGCTTGAATGGGAGAAACTCCCCAAATACAGGTGGTCCAAGCTTGTAGCGTCATACCAAAGAAGACTTGATGGGGGTATTGTGACTTAATGGGGTATTGTGTGTAGATTAATGAGAAAAAAATGTAATCAATTTTAGAATACGGCTGTAATGTAACAAAATGTGATTCGGTCTTATGTAGCAACATTTGAATTTCTGTGTTTTACAATGGATAAAAATAGAGACTCAGAGCTACAACATGGTATATCATACACTGCATTTGAGGAAACAATGGGAAAGTAAATACTGGGAAGCTTGACATTTACAGTCATAGAAAGTGGCTTTAGCAACATACACAGAGGAAGAGAAGGTAAAGAGGAGGAAGTGGAAGGATAGGTCCTCTGGAAGTTTAGTTTTCCTCCATTTCCGCTCAGCTGCCCGCAGCCCTGTGCTGTAGGCACACAGTAAGTCACTCAGCCATGGAATGGGAGAAGAGTAGGGTCAACGAGGCAGTCAGGTGACAGTAGGGAGAAGGATTTAGCAGAAGGGGGAGAGGACAGGATAGAAGAGAAGAGAGTAGTGGGAGAGAGAGAGAGAGAGAGAGAAGATTGATGCAGCTCATGACCATCTGGGTAGTAGCTGAGTGGATAGGGTTGAAGGAGAGATGGAGAGAAAAGGGAACAAAGTAGTGATCAGAGAGATGGAGGGGGGTATTTTATTTAACCTTGATTTAACTAGGCAAGTCAGTTAAGAATCAGTTATTCTTTAATACAATGACGGCCTACCCGGGCCAAACTTTACAATGAGATTAGTAGGCGAACAGCCTCTAGTGAAGATGAGGTCAAGGGTATTGCCTGCCTTGTGACTGGGAGGTGACTAAGAAAGGGTGAGTTCAAAAATGAAAGGAGTGGAAAGAAAGAAATTGATGTCAGGCGTCGGGAGATTAAAGTCGCCCAGTACAATGAGTGGTGAGCCATCGTCGGGTGTCAAGCTCTTTGAGGGACTCTCCAAGGGCACCTGGTGGGTGATAGATGACAACAATGTTACGCTTGAGTGGACAAGTGACAGTGACCACATGGGAATCAAATTAGGAGATAGTCAGGTTTTATTATTTATTTAAAAAAAAAAATTATTTACTTAACCAGGTAGGCTAGTTGAGAACAAGTTCTCATTTACAACTGCGACCTGGCCAAGATAAAGCATAGCAGTGTGAACAGACAACACAGAGTTACACATGGAGTAAACAATTAACAAGTCAATAACACAGTAGAAAAAAAGGGGGAGACTATATACAATGTGTGCAAAAGGCATGAGGAGGTAGGCGAATAATTACAATATTGCAGATTAACACTGGATTGATAAATGATCATGTACAGGTAGAGATATTGGTGTGCAAAAGAGCAGAAAAGTAAATAAATAAAAACTGTGGGGATGAGGTAGGTGAAAATGGGTGGGCTATTTACCAATAGATTATGTACAGCTGCAGCGATCGGTTAGTTGCTCAGATAGCTGATGTTTGAAGTTGGTGAGGGAGATAAAGGTCTCCAACTTCAGCGATTTTTGCAATTCGTTCCAGTCACAGGCAGCAGAGTACTGGAACGAAAGGCGGCCGAATGAGGTGTTGGCTTTAGGGATGATCAGTGAGATACACCTGCTGGAGCGCGTGCTACGGATGGGTGTTGCCATCGTGACCAGTGAACTGAGATAAGGCGGAGCTTTACCTAGCATGGCCTTGTAGACGACCTGGAGCCAGTGGGTCTTGCGACGAATATGTAGCGAGGGCCAGCCGACTAGAGCATACAAGTCGCAGTGGTGGGTAGTATAAGGTGCTTTAGTGACAAAACGGATGGCACTGTGATAAACTGCATCCAGTTTGCTGAGAAGAGTGTTGGAAGCAATTTTGTAGATGACATCGCCGAAGTCGAGGATCGGTAGGATAGTCAGTTTTACTAGGGTAAGCTTGGCAGCGTGAGTGAAGGAGGCTTTGTTACGGAATAGAAAGCCGACTCTTGATTTGATTTTCGATTGGAGATGTTTGATATGGGTCTGGAAGGAGAGTTTGCAGTCTAGCCAGACACCTAGGTACTTATAGGTGTCCACATATTCAAGGTCGGAACCATCCAGTGTGGTGATGCTAGTCGGGCATGTGGGTGCAGTCAGCGATCGGTTGAAAAGCATGCATTTGGTTTTACTAGCGTTTAAGAGCAGTTGGAGGCCACGGAAGGAGTGTTGTATGGCATTGAAGCTCGTTTGGAGGTTAGATAGCACAGTGTCCAATGACGGGCCGAAAGTATATAGAATGGTGTCGTCTTCGTAGAGGTGGATCAGGGAATCGCCCGCAGCAAGAGCAACATCATTGATATATACAGAGAAAAGAGTCGGCCCGAGAATTGAACCCTGTGGCACCCCCATAGAGACTGCCAGAGGACCGGACAGCATGCCCTCCGATTTGACACACTGAACTCTGTCTGCAAAGTAATTGGTGAACCAGGCAAGGCAGTCATCCGAAAAACCGAGGCTACTGAGTCTGCCGATTAGAATATGGTGATTGACAGAGTCGAAAGCTTTTGGCAAGGTCGATGAAGACGGCTGCACAGTACTGTCTTTTATCGATGCCGGTTATGATGTCGTTTAGTACCTTGAGCGTGGCTGAGGTGCACCCGTGACCGGCTCGGAAACCAGATTGCATAGCGGAGAAGGTACGGTGGGATTCGAGATGGTCAGTGACCTGTTTGTTGACTTGGCTTTCGAAGACCTTAGATAGGCAAGGCAGAATGGATATAGGTCTGTAACAGTTTGGGTCCAGGGTGTCACCCCCTTTGAAGAGGGGGATGACTGCGGCAGCTTTCCAATCCTTGGGGATCTCAGACGATATGAAAGAGAGGTTGAACAGGCTGGTAATAGGGGTTGCGACAATGGCGGCGGATAGTTTCAGAAATAGAGGGTCCAGATTGTCAAGCCCAGCTGATTTATACGGGTCCAGGTTTTGCAGCTCTTTCAGAACATCTGCTATCTGGATTTGGGTAAAGGAGAACCTGGAGAGGCTTGGGCGAGGAGCTGCGGGGGGCCGGAGCTGTTGGTCGAGGTTGGAGTAGCCAGGCGGAAGGCATGGCCAGCCGTTGAGAAATGCTTGTTGAAGTTTTCAATAATCATGGATTTGTCGGTGGTGACCGTGTTCCCTAGCCTCAGTGCAGTGGGCAGCTGGGAGGAGGTGCTCTTGTTCTCCATGGACTTCACAGTGTCCCAGAACTTTTTGGAGTTGGAGCTACAGGATGCAAACTTCTGCCTGAAGAAGCTGGCCTTAGCTTTCCTGACTGACTGCGTGTATTGGTTCCTGACTTCCCTGAACAGTTGCATATCGCGGGGACTGTTCGATGCTATTGCAGTCCGCCACAGGATGTTTTTGTGCTGGTCGAGGGCAGTCAGGTCTGGAGTGAACCAAGGGCTGTATCTGTTCTTAGTTCTGCATTTTTTGAACGGAGCATGCTTATCTAAAATGGTGAGGAAGTTACTCTTAAAGAATGACCAGGCATCCTCAACTGACGGGATGAGGTCAATGTCCTTCCAGGGTACCCGGGCCAGGTCGGTTAGAAAGGCCTGCTCACAGAAGTGTTTTAGGGAGCGTTTGACAGTGATGAGGGGTGGTCGTTTGACTGCGGCACCATAGCGGATACAGGCAATGAGGCAGTGGTCGCTGAGATCCTGATTGAAGACAGCGGAGGTGTATTTGGAGGGCCAGTTGGTCAGGATGACGTCTATGAGGGTGCCCTTGCTTACAGAGTTAGGGTTGTACCTGGTGGGTTCCTTGATGATTTGTGTGAGATTGAGGGCATCTAGCTTAGATTGTAGGACTGCCAGGGTGTTAAGCATATCCCAGTTTAGGTCACCTAACAGAACAAACTCTGAAGCTAGATGGGGGGCAATCAATTCACAAATGGTGTCCAGGGCACAGCTGGGAGCTGAGGGGGTCGGTAGCAGGCGGCAACAGTGAGCGACTTATTTCTGGAGAGAGTAATTTTCAGAATTAGTAGTTCGAACTGTTTGGGTATGGACCTGGAAAGTATGACATTACTTTGCAGGCTATCTCTGCAGTAGACTGCAACTCCTCCCCCTTTGGCAGTTCTATCTTGATGGAAGATGTTATAGTTGGGTATGGAAATCTCTGAATTTTTGGTGGCCTTCCTGAGCCAGGATTCAGACACGGCAAGGACATCAGGGTTAGCAGAGTGTGCTAAAGCAGTGAGTAAAACAAACTTAGGGAGAAGGCTTCTGATGTTGACATGCATGAAACCAAGTCTTTTTCGATCAGAGAAGTCAACAAATGAGGGTGCCTGGGGACATGCAGGGCCTGGGTTTACCTCCACATCACCCGCGGAACAGAGAAGGAGTAGTATGAGGGTGCGGCTAAAGGCTATCAAAACTGGTCGCCTAGAGCGTTGGGGACAGAGAATAAGAGGAGCAGGTATCTGGGCATGGTAGAATATATTCAGGGCATAATGCGCAGACAGGGGTATGGTGGGGTGCGGGTACGGCGGAGGTAAGCCCAGGCACTGGGTGATGATGAGAGAGGATTTATCTCTAGACATGCTGGTTGTAATGGGTGAGGTCACCGCATATGTGGGAGGTGGGACAAAGGAGGTATCCGGGGTATGAGGAGTGGGACAAGGGGCTCCATTGTGAACTAAAACAATGATAACTAACCTGAGCAACAGTATACAAGGCATATTGACAATTGAGAGAGACATACAGCGAGGCATACAGTAATCACAGGTGTTGAACTGGGAAAGCTAGCTAAAACAGTGGGTGAAACAACAGCTAATCAGCTAGCATAACAACAGCAAGTAAAATGGCATTGACTAGGCAACGAGGCCGACAGATAAAACAAACAAGCAGAATGGAGTACCATGATTAATGGACAGTCCAGCGTGCATCAGCTATGTAGCCAAGTGATCAGAGTCCATGGGGCAGGGGGGCTGGACTGGCGTCTGCATTCCCGTTCCTCGATCCGGCCCTGTGGATGACATGGAAAGAGAACGGTTGGAAAGACAAAAACCATCTGGCTATTCTGTTGTTATTTTTTCTCTTACCAGCCATCCACGTAAGGGGCACGTGGTCAGTAACTAATGCAAACCTCCGACCCAGTAGGTAGGACCGGAGATAATCGAGGGCCCACTTGATGGCTAAGGCCTCTTTCTCTACGGTCGCATACCTCTGTTCCCGATCGCTGAGCTGCCTACTAATGAAGAGAGTCGGCGTCTCTGCTTCACCTTTACCCTGAGCTAGTACGGCCCCGAGCCCTGTATCCGAGGCGTCGACCTGCACAATGAACTCTTGTGAGAAGTCCGGAGGCTGTAGAACGGGATCAAAACACAGGCCATCTTTTAGCAATTGAAAGGCCTCTTCCGTCTCGTCTTTCCACTCTACCTGGTTTGGCAGGTTTTTCCTGATGAGTTTTGTGAGGGGGTTGGCAATGGTTGCATATCCCAGGATAAAATGGCGATAATATCCTGTTATCCCTAAGAAGGCCCGAACGTCTCGCTTGGTCCGGGGTCGAGGCCAGTCACGAATTGCCCTGGTCTTCTTTGCCTGTGGGCGTATTTTCCCATTCCCCACGGTGTACCCCAGGTATTCCGCTTTGGACAGGCCCAGGCAGCATTTATTTGGATTGGCTGTCAACCCTGTGGCTTACAAACTCACGAGCACCGCCCGGAATCGCAGGAGGTGACTATCCCAGTCCTCGCTGTGGATGACCACATCGTCTATGTATGCCGCTGCATAGTCTTAATGGGGCCGTAGAATGGCATCCATGAGGCGTTGGAAAGTTGCAGCGGCACCATGCAGTCCAAAGGGCATCCTCACATACTGGAAAAGCCCTCTGGGGTGGCAAAGGCAGTCTTTGGGCGATCCTCCGGAGCCACCGGCACTTGCCAATATCCCTTCGTCAAATCCAGGGTAGTGATGAACTTGGCCTTTCCTAAGCGCTCCAAGAGTTCATCCACGCGGGGCATGGGATACGCGTCGAATGTAGAGATGGCATTCACGCCCCTAAAGTCTCATGCTACCATCGGATTTGGGGACCAGGACTATGGGACTGGACCACTCACTCGTCGATGGCTCGATCACGCCCATCCTCAACATCTCCCTTACCTCTTTCTTAGCGATGACTCGACGAGCCTCAGGAATCCTGTAAGGGCGGATATGCACCTTTTTGCCGGGTTCAGTGTGGATATGGTGGAACAGGACATCTGTTTGTCCTGGGAATGGAGAGAATATTCGACCGAAGTTCATAATCAGCTTGTCTAGCTGTCTTGACTGCTCCGGTAGGAGAGTTTGGCCACGGCGCACCTGTGGTAGAGCCTCCTCTTTTCCTTTTCCCTCCAGGGCCATCAAAGCCACCTCCTCCTCTCGTCCATGGTACATCTTCAGCAGGTTTATGTGATAGAGTTGGACCTTCTTCCTCCTGTCAGGTTGCTTGATGAGGTAATTGACCCGTGAGACCCTTTTCATTACCTTGTAGGGGCCCCTCCACTGCGCCAGCACGCGATGTTCGGCCGTGGGCACAAGCACCATCACTTTCGCTCCCACGGTGAACTCACGGGGGGTCGCGGACTTATCATAGGCCCGGCCTTGGGTCCTTTGTGCCTTCTCCATATGCTCCTTGACTATGGGCCACACTGCTGACAGGCGGTCTCTCATCAGGGTAACGTGTTCTATTGTGGATCGAAAGGGGCATGGTTGGGTCTCCCAGATCTCCTTGGCTAAGTCGAGGATTCCTCGACAGGGTCTGCCATAGAGCAATTCAAATGGAGAGAATCCAGTGGATGCCTGGGGTACTTCTCGCAGGGCAAACATTAAGTGTGGGAGAAGCATGTCCCAGTTTTTCCCGTCTCTGGACACCACTCTTCTCAACATGCTTTTAATCGTTTTGTTCAAGCGTTCACACAACCCGTCTGTTTGAGGGTGGAATATGCTTGTACGTATCTGTTGAACCTGATATAACCGACACAAGTCCTTCATCAACCGGGACATGAACGGGGTTCCTTGATCGGTTAAGATCATCTTGGGGAGGCCCACACGAGAGAACATCAGGAATAACTCCTTGGCAATTCCCTTTGATGACATGTTACGCAGGGGTATGGCCTCCGGGAACTTGGTAGCGTAATCTATAACCACTAGGATATACTCGTGTGCTCTGGCGGATTTTGGGAGGGGTCCTACGAGGTCCATAGCTATGCGTTCAAAGGGAGTCTCTATGATGGGGAGAGGAATCAAAGGGTTACGTAGGTGTGGCCGTGGAGCTGTACGTTGACATTGATCACACGTCCTACAATACCTGGCCACATCCCGGGTGACCCGGGGCCAATAGAATCTCTGCATGATTCTGTCAATAGTCTTGTCTCGTGCCAGGTGTCCTCCTAGGACGTGGGAATGGGCTAACTGTAGAACTGTATCCCTGTATGGTCTAGGCACCATTAGTAATTCCTGGTTTTCCCCCCTTCGTCGTATGACCCAGTATAAGAGACCTCGCCTGATTGCATAGTAAGGAAGAGGGGGCTCACCTGATCTGTTGACGTTCCTCCCGTCGATCACCTTCACCTTCCTCATGGCCTCCCTTAGGTCTGGGTCTCTATGCTGCGAGATGCCAAACTGTCCCTTTAATTCCTGGGGCAGGTCCACATCGGTAGAGGGATGTGGAGGTTGTTCCCCATCCCCATCAGGGGTGACCGAGGAGAATCCCATCCAGGTTCCCTCCTCGGATGGAGCTTCAAATATATCCCTTAGCGCCTGGTTGCTCCTTCCTTCCTGCGTTGTGTATAACCTTTCACATGTGTCTTCATCTGTGGTTTCCTGGAAAATCTGTCGTAAACGTTGGGTCGCTATTTCTTCCTCTGCTGCAGAGGACGAGGACGCGGCTACGTCTCCTTGTAGGACTACTACCTCGGGCTTGGATTTTCTCTTCTTTCCTGTCCCCCTTCTTCCCATGTATAACGTCATCTGCCGAAGCTCCTTATGTAGGGGACAGTCTCTCCCGATCAATAATGGCACCTTCAGCTGGGGCACTTTCCCTGCCCTGACTGTACACCTTCCTTTTGGAGTGAGAATAGGCAGATTCACAGTGGGGTAATAGTGGGTGTCTCCATGGATACAGGATATGGCTACTTTGTCTGGTAGCAGTGTTGCGGAGGTCACCAACCGCTCCTCTACTAACGTAACCATACTTCCCGAGACAAGAATTGCTACCACATCTTGTCCTTCGACTCGAACAGGAATCTCTGAGGCTGGGGCTATCTCTGCTAACCAACAGTGTTGATCCTGCCCCCTCAAAACGGGATGTGTGGGGGTAGGCAGTGATGACTCCGTGACCATGGGCTCATCCTTTCTAGGACATTGTGGGGCATAATGGTCGGGAGACTGACATTTATGACACCAACCCTGCTGTGTGGTGGCTGACTTCTCCCACCTCCGGGGGGGGCTTGGACGTTTCGGAGGTGGGCACGCCGGAGTGAGTCGTGGTACGGGATTGGAAGACTCCTTCCGTTCCTCCTTGTCACTTTTTGACAACTCCCCTGTAGACCGATATGTTTCCACCGCCTGGGCTATGTCGTCGGCTGACAACGGGTTGGCTTGCCCCACAACCCTTTTTAAGTCACTGGGTAATTCTCTCAATATCTTGTCCACTACGAGTGTCTCTATCACATGTCCTATTCCCTTTCCAGGTTCTAGCCACAGTTTCGTCAGTCGTATTAATGCGAAGATCTGGGCACGGACGGGTTGATCAGCTGTATAGGTCCATTGATGGAACTTTACAGCCCTATCTCTTGCAGTCAGCTGGTACCGGGACAGGATCTCGGTTTTTAGTCACCCATAGTCCGCAGCTTCGCGGGAATCCAGGTCAAAATAGGCTTCCTGAGCCACACCGGTCAAAGAGGGGCTCATGCACTTGCCCATTCTGTGGACGGCCACTCTTCCAAGGTGGCCGTCCTTTCGAAGGTCATGAGGAAGGCCTCAATATCATCCTCCTTGGAGAGACGAGGTAAGATGGCGTGAGCAGCCGCTCTTGGCCTAACTCTAGGTTCTTCTCGTCAGTTCAGCTGTTGTTGCAGGAGTTCTATGGTTGTCTGCTGTGCCGTGATCAATTGTTGTAGTAGGGCGTTATCCATCGTTCTTGAATGGTTCCTCCGGGTCTACTGGAAGAATCTTGATTTACTCACTTATCCTTGTGTCACTCGTCCACCTAATCCCCGCATTCTCCACCAATGTGAGCGGACCAAGTAATTGGGCGTCACTCTAAAGCGGGAAGGTGGAATAAACGAGTCAGGAGTAGGTTCTCTAATTGAGGGCATTTGGTCAACAACAAAAAAACATTCCAACATAATCAATGAAAATCTTCCAAGGAAAAACATACATCTTCTTCTCCAGATGAAACAGGAACACGATAGGATTATCTTTAAACTACAACAAAAAGTCACAGGATTGTCACCGTCTTAGTGGTTCTTCCTGGATAGCTTCTCTCTCTCGGTGGCCATCTTCCAGAGATAGTTTTCCCGCCCTCTCTGCTGGTTCCATTCTCTCTCTTATAGGGGAAGGAGAGTATGTCATTAGTACCGTCAGCTGTGCTTAATTGCCTCTGGTTACCTTGTCTCCCATGCCTTGTTGGGCTACTATCCGTGAGCCCAGCCTGCCCTCTGGTGGTCCTTCCACAAATCCCACCATGTCGAATGAACAAATTATCTGTTGGCCTTTATAAAATAGTACCAAAACGTCCTGTTTCCATCACATCTGTTGTGTTTTTTTGTTAATATGGTATGATTTTACTCAGCTGGATGGAAACAGTTACAGTTTATTTTATGTGCATTTTACATTTACTGTACTTTTCACGGCATCTGTTGATAACGAAATCTGAACTCTGGATACATTCAATAGCATGATAAGAATATTCCTGTAAAATATGGTGGAGGTGCAACATAGGGGAGAGTGGGGTAAGTTGAGCCAAGGGGTTAGTTGAGCTACCCCTTGTTTCTAGGAAAAAGTAATCATGTGACCAAATATTTAGGAAGAGGTCATCATTTCATGGAAAACCACATGGAAAAAGTGGTAAGTAAGTTAGGTTCTAAAGACTGATTTTCACAAAGTCAAATTAATTTTTTGTGTTACAGGTTTCATGATGCTTATATCTAAATGCATTCAAACTTTATTTGCCACATGCGCCGAATACAACAAGTGTAGACTTTACCGTAAAATCCTTACCTACAAGCGCTTAACCAACAGTCCAGTTAAAAGAAGAAGAAAATATTTACCAAGTAGGCTAAAATAAAAGGTAATAATGAAAAGTAACACAATAAGAATAACGAGACTATATACAGGGGACAACGGTACAGAATCAGTGTGCAGGGGTACAGGCTAGTTGAGGTAATCTGTACAGGTAGGTGGGGGTGATGTTACTATTCATAGGTAACAAGCAAACAGCAAGTAGCAGCAGTGTACAAGAGGAGGGGGGTGTCAATGTAAATTGTCCGGTGGCGATTTTTATGAATTGTTCAGCAGACTTATGGCTTGGGGTTAGAAGCTGTTGAGGAGCCTTTTGGTCCTAGACTTGGCGCTCTGGTACCGCTTGCCGTGTGGTAGCAGAGAAAAGAGTCTATAACTTGGGTGACTAGGGAGTCTGACAATTTTATGGGCTTTCCTCTGACACCGCCTATTATACAGGTCCTGGATGGCAGGAAGCTTGGCCCCAGTAATGTACTGGGCCGTTTGAACTACCCTCTGTAGAGCCTTACGGTCAGATGCCGAGCAGTTGCCATACCAGGCGAATGCTCTCGATGGTGCAGGTGTACCTTTTGAGGATCTGTGAGCCCATGCCAAATCTTTTCAGTCTCAGGTTTTGTTGTGCCCTCTTCACGACTGTCTTGCTATGTTTGGACAATGATAGTTCGTTGGGAATGTGGAACTTAAGGAACTTGAAACTCTCAACCCACTCCACTACAGCCCCGTCGATGTTAATGGGGGTGTGGAATGCGATTGAGATTGCGTCATCTGTGGATCTGTCGGGGCGGTATGAGAATTGAAGTGGGTCGAGAGTGTCAGGGAGGATGCTGTTGATGTGAGCCATGACCAGCCTTTCAAAACACTTCATGGCTACCGACGTGAGTGCCACGGGACAGCTAATCACTTAGAGCCGGTGTAGGAGGATTCAATCTTAAGCCTGCATTGACCCTTTGCTTGTTTGATGGTTTGTCTGAGGGCATAGCGGGATTTCTTATAAGTGTCCGGATTAGTCTCCCGCTCCTTAAAAGCAGCAACTCTAACCTTTAGCTCGATGCGGATGTTGCCTGTAATCCATGGTTTCTGGTTGGGATATGTACTTACAGTCACTGTGGTAACGACAATGCACTTATTGATGAAGCCGATGACTGAGGTGGTGTATTACTCAATGCCATTGGATGAATCCCGGAACATATTCCAGTCTGTGCTAGCAAAACAGCCCTGTAGTGTAGCATCTGCGTCATCTGACCACTTCCGTATTGAGCGAGTCACTGGTACTTCCTGCTTTAGTTTTTGCTTGTAAGCAGGAATCAGGATGATATAATTATGGTCAGATTTGCCAAATGGAGGGCGGAGGAGAGCTTTGTATGCATCTGTGTGTGTGGAGTAAAGGTGGTCTGGGATGTCTTTTTCCCTGGTTGCACATGTGACATGCTGGTAAAAACCTGGTAAAACTGATTTAAGTTTGCCTGCATTAAAGTCCCCGGCCACTAGGAGCGCCACTTCTGGGTGAGCATTTTCTTCGTTGCTTATTTGATTCTTTGCTCTAAACCAAATTAGATTGTTCACACTTTAGTTGGGGTCTCTATAAGCTACAATATGAAGTCCTAAACCTAGCATGAAAGTGCGTCCTTATAGCTGTGTGGTCTAATATAGTCAAAATGTTTGCTGTGGAGTCAGTTGAGCAAATGGCCACCATACCCCATACAAATGATTATTACATTTGTTCAGTTTTATTCATAGTATTTTTGCAATGTGTCATGCATATGAACTCAATATACTATTTTTATTGTTTGGGAGCAGACATCAGCCCCCCTTAAGGTTTTTGAGAAAGCAGCCAAGGAAGTGAGAGAAGGGAAGAAGTCCATTCAAGCAGCAGAAAGGGATGAAAAAATAAAGTGAATGACAAAGCTTCATATCATGACCACTAACCGCTACACTTAGCCTACATCATTGTCACATCGTAGTCAACATAGATACTAGAACTAACGTGTTAGTAAACCCACTACTTGAAAATAAAAGAGAGCCGCACACTCTAGCAGCTCAGATGCAAAAATGTAATTACCAACGTTTCGACAGCCAAGCTGTCTTCATCATGGTATAATCATGACTCGTTTATGTAGTGTCAAAAGTAAACCCACTACAATCATGCAGTACAGTGTACAGTCAGGAAGCAGTTTAGCAGTTACACTGGCCGGCCCCGGGGGCAATAAGAGTTCCTGTGTTGGATATCATAGCATTCCTCTCTGTTTGAGCCGGGTGTTGTAGTAGGCTAAACTAGCTAGCTGCATTTGCTAGCTAGGTAAAAGATTTTTTTAAATATTAAAAAAATTCAACCAAATATAAGTAGTTCTCTCTCTCTCTTTCTTCTTGATTTTCAAAACCTCTCTCTGAGTCAACTACTCACAACATTTTATGCACTGCAGTGATAGCTAGGTGAAGCTTATGCTTTCAGTACTAGATACATTTTCTGATCCATAGGGTGGATAACATGTCAGTTCATGCTACAAGAGCATTGAAAGGTTGGAGGACGTCTTCTGGAAGTTGTCATAATTACTGTGTAAGTCTATGGAAGGGGGTGAGAACCATGAGCCTCCTAGATTTTGTATTGAAGTCAATGTACCCAGAAGAGGACATAAGCTAGCTGTCCTCTGGTTACACCATGGTGCTACCCTACAGAGTGCTTCTGAGGCTACTGTAGACCTTCATTGCAGAACAGTGTGTTTTAATACATTTTTGGTTGATGTGAATATATTTAGTATAGTTTTATCTAAAAATATTAACTTTAATGTTTCACTATTTGTATTTTTATGAAATTCACTGAGGAGGATGGTCGTCGCCTTCCACCTCACCCACCTATCCCAAGGCGGCTCAACTTACCCTGTCCCTAAGCTCAACATACCCCATACCTGAAGTAAGTTGTGCCAAGAGACTACTTTTTTTTAAACTTTGTTTATTTCCAGGGATACACCAAGTTAAATATATGTTGATATCTTTGTTAGAAAGAATATATTTTCCTTGACACAGTGATGCCTAATGTAAAGAAAAATGATTAACTTAGTCCATTCTCCCCTAAGACCAAAAAATTACAAGGGTTTAAGTAAGAGGATTAACTGTTGTCTCCAGTGTGCACAGTTCCTAAGTAATTTCAATGTACTTTTATGACTCAAAGAAGAGTCTTCAACTATAAGATGCTTATTTGAGCTCTCCTAGCTGTGCTGTTGAGGAACTGGAACAAGAACACTTGTTTTTCAAATCAAATCAAGCTTTATTCATACAGCACATTTCAGACATCGCATGCAACGCAATGTGCTTTACTGGAAAATCTGATAAAAAACAATGAAAATAAAAGCTGAAATATTTACTACACAACAAACATAAGAATGACACAAACTGAACAACTAAAAAGCACACTGAGGAAAAGCAAAGCTAAAAATATATGTTTTAAAATCTCTTTTAAATATGTGAAATTTTGGCCCCCTCTCAAGATCTCTGGCAGTCTATTCCAGAGGCTGGGGGCATAATAACTAAAGGCTGCCTCTCCATGCCTCTTGGTCCTAGGCTTTGGGATAGTTAAAAGGCTAGTGCTAGAGGACCTGAGGGACCTACTGGGCACATAACTTAAAAGCATGTCTGACATGTGTTGTGGTGCACAATCGTGGATTGATTTGAAAACCAATAGAAGAATCTTAAAATGTATTCTAAAGCTCACAGGCACCCAGTGCAGAGACCTCAAAACCAGTGTAATGTGTGCTCTCCGTCTGGTCTTGGCCAGTACCCATGCTGCAGCCTTCTGTATGTTTTGCAGTTGTCCCATGGCTTTCTGGGGTAGACCAGACAAGAGAGCATTCCAGTAGTCAAGCCCAAGTCTCTCTTTTTCAGCCTGACAGAGAAACGTCCACAACTTGGCAATGTTCCTCAAGTGGTAAAAAACAAACAATTTTGGTCACATTTTGGTGATTTTAAATTTTGTTCCTAGATTTCTTACCTGGTGTTTTATCTTTATTACCCATGAATTAAAATGTGCGGCTAGATTCTCTCTCTGCACGTTGGCTACAACAATAAGCACATCGGTCGAGGAAGTTGTGAGCCATCCAAGTATTTTAATCACTAATACAGTCTAATAATTTATCCAAGGAGCTAAGTTTTGTATTGTCTACGTAGCAGTGAAAATCATTGCTACCAAGAGGTAACATATATAAACTGAACGGTACCGGATCCAAATCTAACCTTGTGGAACTCTACATGCGATATGTATTTTCTCTGAGTTATTTTCACCAAGGGTGACAAAACTCTCAAACGGTTAAATAGGTCCTAAACCAATTTAGAACTGGACCGGAGATGCCAACCCACCTCTCCAGTCTGTCCAGAAGGACATCAAGGTCAACAGTGTTGAATGCAGCACTTAAATCTAATACACGGACAGAAAGCTGTTTGGCATCTGTGTTGGCGCTAAGATAATTTACAACTTTAACTAAGTTTGTGCACGAAAACGAGATTGGAATTTTTCACAAATACAGTTGGCACTAAAAAAATAATTTAGCTGTTTGAACACCAATTCTGACAAAATTTGTTTTATTTTTAAATGGAAGGTTGGAAGAATCTAGATTACTTTTCTTCAGAAAGGGTTTCACCATAGCAGTTTTTATTGCAGTGGGGAAAGTGCCCAGGAACATGAAGTGATTAACAATAGCTTGCACTTCTTCAGATATGCAATTAAAACTGTTTTGAAGAAGTTGGTGGGGATGGAATTGAGAAGGCAGGTAGAAGGCTTAAGTTGTGATATCACTTTCCTGAGCATGTCTGTGTGAACCAGGGAAAATAAATCCATAGTGCCTTTGTTTGGAACAACTCTGCATCCCCGCCATCACTCAATTACTGTTGTTTGCGCAATCCAAAAACGGCCCATTATATATCACAATCTGGGTCAGGTGGGAATCATTTGAAAGTGTGTTCTATTGCCAACACAACTAGCTACGTTATAAAATACAATCTTACAGTGTTAGTTTCACCGGGCAATTCAGAGAAACGGTTCGTAATTTTGGTGCTCCTAGAAAGGAGACGTGTGGATGCAGGTGCGTGGATGCAGGTGCGTGTTCCGTTTCGAATTTCTTTCACAATAAACAAACAGGCTAATTCTGGTCAGAACAACCCCGGGTACTTCGCCATGTCCTCTTGTCACTGTACATCAAACATAGTGATCATAAACATTGACACTGTATATGACATGAGTTTTATGATATGGATATAGGAAGTGGACTGTTTGGCTTGCTTGTATGACATCAAGGCAGTATTTATTATAACCCTCAACATCTCATCTTTCAAAATACATAGAGCCCTCTTAATTTACAGCATTTCTCTCACTCAGAACATTTACAAAAGTTATCAGTGTTATCAAATTATCAGTGTCCAAATCTGCCATTTTCAACCCATATACCGGATAAGAGCGTGAAAGGCTACATAATGTTGTTTTTTTTCAAAACGTTATAACATAGTTTTACAACTCTGTTTGTAAGCTTTTAAATGATATCAATCTCAACGGTTTATCTTTTCCAGTGATGAAGTGGGGTATGCAAAACAGGTCGACTTTGAGCACCTTTTTCTCTTTCAAGTTTTGGCATTCAGGTCCAAAAGGTCACTCACTTTCTGAACACTTCTACAATCGGCAAATATGTATGGAAGGTTTTGTTCAAAAATCAAAAAGGGGTGCTGTCAAAAAGTGACTGAATTCAAATGGATTTTTCCCATAGTAAAGCATCTCAAGGCTGTCCTTATAGTTAGCAACAGACGTTGTGATCAGCCGATCCACCACTGTATCGTAATGCAGAATCGAGAGCAGAAACACAACAGTGCAACCCGTCTTAGCCAGCCCCAGAGGACACCAACCAACCTGTGCGGCGGCCATAGTTAATAAATTAGCCATATAATTCCATCTGACTGCCGTACAGCACACTTGGGAATGAGGGTCCAGTCTCCTCCCGCCCCGTGGGCCCATTTAGCTGTGTGTCTCCCAGGGGCCACGGCCACCACGCTATATCAAACCTTTGATCAGCGGTGGGTGGTGACGGTGATGGCCGGTGGAGCAGGTGTGTCCTTGTGCAGATGCCAGTCCACCATCCCCTCCCGAGCCAGTCCAACCCTTCCACTGCCCTTGAATACACAGGGAGGCCCCCAATTAATCCTGTTATGAAAATGGTAGTGATCAATCACACTGTTTTTTTTGTTCCATCCGCATTATTCACAAAGCCTCCACACGGGGCTTTCCTGGTAGTCAATTAAGACAGAGGAGCGGGGAGAGGAGGAGGAGGGATCGGTGTCCAGTGTTGGAGAGAGCTCAAAGGCGTCTCAGACATCTGGAGATTAGTCAAACCTGTACTGCAGAGGGGATCATTTGGTACCGACACCGACCATTCCTCTTCAGAACACAGAGTACAGATCCTGTACTCTGTGGTGGTGTGGAGCAATACGGCCCATAGCGTATTGCTTTTAAAATGTATGGCTTTAGAGTTTGTCCAAAGTATCCTTCCTGAATGTCGTTGACTAAGATTAATGCAGTCGAAGACTGTGTCCAATGGGTCGTTGATGATGATGGCACCGGAGGTGTTGGCTGCCGTTTTACGGGCTCCTAACCAATTGTGTGCGGGTTTTTTTCGCATTATTAGTAATTTAGTTTGTACATAATGTTTCTGCCACCATCTCTTATGACCAAAAATAACTTCTAGATATCAGGACAGTGATTACTCACCTCGTACTGGACGAAGATTTTTTCTGTAACGAGTCGGATGCAAAGGATTTACTTCAGACACCCAACAAGGCCCAAATCACCATCATTCGCATGAAGAAGAGACGGGGACGTAGGTCGGGTTGCCTTGTAAGGATCCGACGGCGAGTGTTTATCATCAGTCCTATTAGCCAACGTGCAATCATTGGATAATAAAATGGACAAGCTCCAATCAAGACTAACCTACCATTGATTAAGACCTTTAAACAGGTCAACATTCACAAGGTCACAGGGCCAGACAGATTACCAGGACATGTACTCCAAGCGTGTGCTGACCAACTAGCAAGTGTCTTCACTGACATTTGTACCTGTCCCTGACCGAGTCTGTAATACCAACATGTTTCATGAAGACCACCATAGTCCCTGTGCCCAAGAACACCAAGGTAACCTGCCTAAATGACTATCGACACATAGAACTCGCATCTGTAGCCATGAAGAGCTTTGAAAGGCTGGTCATGGCTCACATCAACACCATTATCCCAGAAACCCTAGACCCACTCCAATTTGCGTACCACCCCAATAGATCCACAGATGATGCACTCTATTGCACTCCACACTGCCCTTTCCCACCATGACAAAAGCAACACCTACATGAGAATGCTATTCATTGACTACAGCTCAGCGTTCAACACCATAGTGCTGTGAATGCTCATCGCAAGCTAAGGACCCTGGGACTAAGCACCCCCCTCTGCAACTGGATCCTGTACTTCCTGATGGTCCACCCTCAGGTGGTAAGGGTAGGTAACAACACATCTGCCACGCTAATCTCCAACATGGGGGCGTGCTCAGTCGCCTCCTGTACTCCCTGTTCACCCCTGACTGCATGGTCAAGCACGACTCCAACACCATCACTAAGTTTGCCAACGACTCTACAGTTGTAGGTTGTGTCGTTGGCAACGCTGAAAAAGCCTATAGGGAGGAGGTCAGAGACCTGACAGTGTGGTGCCAGGATAACACCCTCTCACTCAACGTGATCAAGACAAAGGAGATGATTGTGGACTATAGGAAAAGGAGGACCAAGCACGCCCCCATTCTCATCGACAGGGCTGTAGTGGAGCAGGTTGAGATCTTTAAGTTCCTTGTTGTCCACATCAACAAACTATCATGGTCGAAACACACCAAGACAGTCATGAAGAAGGAACATCAACGCCTATTCCACCTCAGGAGACTGAAAAGATTTGGCATGGGTCCTCAGATCCTCAAAAAGTTATACAGCTGCACCATCGAGAGCATCCTGACTGGTTGCATCACTGCCTGGTATGGCAACAGCTCAGCCTCCAACCGCAAGACACTACAGAGGGTAGTGCGTACGGACCAGTACATCACTGGGGCCAAGCATCCTGCCATCCAGGACCTCTATACCAGGTGGTGTCAGAGGAAGGTCCTAATAATTGCCAAAGACTCCAGCCATCCTAGTCACAGACTGTTCTCTCTGCTACTACACGGCAAGAGGTACCGGAGCGCCAAGTCTTGGTCAAAAAGGCTTCTTAACAGCTTCTACCCTCAAGCCATAACACTCCTGAACAGCTATTCAAATGGCTACCCAGACTATTTGCATTGCCCCCCCCCCCACTCTCATTTTTACGCTGCTGCTACTCTCTGTTTATTACTGAAGTTTTTTATTACTTTTTCTCTTGACACATTGATGAAAATAATCATGGCCTCTAAACCTTCAAGCTGCATACTGGGCCCTATTCAAATCAAATCAAGTGTATTTATATAGCCCTTTGTACATCAGCTGATATCTCAAAGTGCTGTACAGAAACCCAGCCTAAAACCCCAAACAGCAAGCAATGCAGGTGTAGAAGCACGGTGGTTAGGAAAAACTCCCTAGAAAGGCTACAACCTAGGAAGAAACCTAGAGAGGAACCAGGCTATGAGGGGTGGCCAGTCCTCTTCTGGCTGCCGGGTGGAGATTATAACAGAACATGGCCAAGATGTTCAAATGTTCATAAATGACCAGCATGGTCAATAATAATAATCACAGGCAGAACAGTTCAAACTGGAGCAGCAGCCCTATTCCAACTAAACTACTGAAAGAGCTGCTTCCTGTGCTTGGCCCTCCTATGTTGAACATAATAAACGGCTCTCTATCCACCGGATGTGTACCAAACTCACTAAAAGTGGCAGTAATAAAGTCTCTCGTGAAAAAGCCAAACCTTGACCCAGAAAATATAAAAAACTAAATCGGCCTAAATCAAATCTCCCATTCATATATCGAATCTCAAAAAATCCTAAAAAAGTTGTTGCGCGGCAAATAAAATAAAACTGTGAAGGACCTCGGCGTAACTGATCTCATTTTTAACGAACATATCAAGACTGTTTCAAGGACAGCTTTTTTTCCATCTACGTAACATTGCAAAAATGAGAAACTTTCTGTCCAAAAATGATGCAGAAAAATTCATCCATGCTTTTGTCACTTCTAGGTTAGACTACTGCAATGCTCTACTTTCCGGCTACCTGGATAAAGCACTAAATAAACTTCAGTTAGTGCTAAACACGGCTACTAGAATCTTGACTAGAACCAAACAATTTGATCATATTACTCCAGTCCTAGCCTCTCTACACTGGCTTCTTGTTAAGGCTAGGGCTGATTTCAAGGTTTTACTGCTAACCTACAAAGCATTACATGGGCTTGCTCCTACCTATATTTCTGATTTGGTCCTGCCATACATACCTACACGTACGCTACGGTCACAAGATGCAAGCCTTCTTACTGTCCCTAGAACATCTAAGCAAACAGCTGAAAGCAGGGCTTTCTCCTATAGATCTCCATTTTTATGGAATGGTCTGCCTATCCATGTGAGAGATGCAGACTCGGTCTCGACCTTCAAGTCTTTACTGAAGACTCATCTCTTCAGTGGGTCATATGAATGAGTGTAGTCTGGCCCAGGAGTGTGAAGGTGAACGGAAAGGCACTGGAGCAACGAACCACCCTTGCTGTCTCTGCCTGGCCGTTCCCCTCTCTCCACTGTGATTCTCTGCCTTAAACCCTATTACCCTGTCACTGGCTTACTGGTGCAATTCCATGCTGTCCCTAGGAGTGGTGCGCCACGGATCTTCCTGTCCGGATTGGCGCCCCCTCTTGGGTTTGGGCCGAGGGGGAGATCTTCGTGGGCTATACTCGGCCTTGTCTCAGGATGGTTGATGGTTGAAGATATCCCTCTAGTGGTGTGGGGGCTGTGCTTTGGGAAAGTGGGTGGGGTTATATCCTGCCTGTTTGGCCCGGTCCGGGGGTATTGTCGGACGTGGCCACAGTGTCTCTTGACCCCTCCGGTCTCAGCTGCAATAGTTTGTGTCGGGGGGCTAGTCTGTTATATTTGAAGTTTCCTCTGTCTTATCCGGTGTCCTGTGTGAATTTAAGAATGCTCTCTCTCTCACTCTGAGGACCATGCCTCAGGACTACCTGGCCTGATGACTCCTTGCTGTCCCCAGTCCACCTGGCCGTGCTGCTGCTCCAGTTTCAACTGTTTTGCCTGTGACTATGGAACACTGCCCTGTTAACCGGACGTGCTACCTGTCACAGACCTGCTGTTATCAACTCTCAAGAGACAGCAAGAGCGGTAGAGATACTTTGAATGATCGGCTATGAAAAGCCAACTGACATTTACTCCTGAGGTGCTGACCTGTTGCACCCTCTACAACCAATGTGAATATTATTATTTGACCCTGCTGGTCATCTATGAACATTTGAACATCTTGGCCTAGTTCTGTTATAATCTCCACCCGGCACAGCCATAAGAGGACTGGCCACCCCTCATAGCCTAGTTCCTCTCTAGGTTCCGGCCTTTCTAGGGAATGTTTACTAGCCACCGTGCTTCTACACCTGCATTGCTTGCTGTTTGGGGTTTTAGGCTGGGTTTCTGTCCAGCACTTTGACATCAGCTGATGTAAGAAGGGCTTTATATATACATTTGATTGATTGATTGATTTATTATCCATGCATAGTCACATTACCTCAACTAACCTGTGCCCCTGCACATTGACTCTGTATCGGTAACCCCTGTATATATACTGTTATTTTTGTTATTATTTTAAAAATGGTACTTTATTTTAGTGAACACTTATTTAACACTTATTTTCTTAACTGCATTTCTGGTTAAGGGCTTGTAAGTAAGCATTTCACTGTATTAGGTGCATGTGACAAATATTATTTTATTTCTTTGAAACTTACCGAAAGTTTAAAGAAGCAAGAACTAAGGTAGGGAAGCATCAAAAAAGTGCACAGAGAACACTTATCAGACTCGCTTTCAATGAGAATGCCAGATCTATAACTCACATGTCTATGTGAATTTTGTCATATTTCGTACAAATTTGCATATTGCACCCTTAAAGTCACTGTTAGAATATTAACAAACATAATTATAGACGACCATAGTCATACCATTCCATCACTGCCTGCCCATTTCATGACCTAAACAACATGAATGATTAACTTTTTCTCCAATCTGTGGCCTACATCTTTGTGCCAACAGTGAATGAAGCGATTGAATGAAGTAAGCGATGCTCTAGTCTTGTGATCCTGCTCCAATACATTAGTCAGTGGAGGATGACAGCACCCTAGTCAAGCTGGTCTGGAGAAGGCAGTCTGGTTGCACTGAGTCACGTCAGTGTTTTCATCCCAAATGGCACCTTATTCCCTACAAAGTGCACTACTTTTGACATTGTATCAACCGGAGATTCTAGGATTTGCGTATGCAAATAATTATTGGGATTTATCTAACATGCTTTCATTGCTAAATAAAAGCAATACTATTTGTGCTAGTAAACAAGCATTATAACCCCACCTGGAAAACGGTCCCTTTCATTCACCTTTTTGGTGACAAAAATGCCTGGTTTGCTGTATGATTTGGAGATGTTGGAAGTGGGACATGACAGTTCCTAAAAGAAAGCACAATTTCATTTTATCACTTTTCTGTAGACGTATGGGCAGACTGTTTTCATATTTTTTCGGTTTGAAAAAGTTTCAAACAAAAAATGCATATAGCGAGTGCCAAACAATGGCAGTGCATTCTGCAACTGATTGTCTATTCAAGAAAAACCTACATTTTCCACAAAATGACAATATTTTTTTGCAAAACAGTTGATCAACCACTTATGCTTACGCATTGTCTGAGATTTGCGTGGAGATACTTACCCTTTCCTCTCAAGTTAAATTTTTATAAATACCAACCTTTGCGGGAAAACTGGTGCCTGCAAGGTTTAAAGCATTTGTCGTGGGCACGCACCTTCGATAAATGAGGCCTCAAGACACCTTAGGGTCTGAGTCAAAAGTAGTGCACTAAGGCTGCGATTACACAGCTAGCCCGATTCTGATAGTTCTTTCTCTAATTGGCCTTTTGACCAATCAGATCATATCTGGAAAAATCTGATGTGAAAGATCTGATTGGTTAAAAGACCAATTAGTTGGTTAACATTATCAGAATTGGGCTTCCTGTGTAAATGCAGCCTATATAGGGAATATGGTGCCATTTGGGACACACTCATTCTGGGTTGAAGTGAGAGTCCATCACAATCCAGGGGAGAGAGAACTTTGATAGAGACTGCAGGGTGACAAAATAATGCAGGCTTCCCAAGTGTCCATGGGGAAAAATACAGTGGAGCAGACATCCATTCAGCAAGCCATACACAGACAGACAGACAGTCACGCAGACCAGACAGAGGGTAGAATGGGGGAGGGGAGCATCTATTACAGAAAATATTCAATGTGCACCACCCCTCTCTCCCTCTATCTGAGGGCAGCATGATGGTGAGTTATTTTACCGCAGTTTGGCACAGCATGGAGCATTCAGCTCCCCAGATGGTCCTCCTGGTGATTCACTTTGCCGCCTTGTCTGTTGCTGGGCAGCACGGAGGGCTATGATAACATCACACACTTTTCAGGCCAGACTTGAATATATGAGGCACATTTGTGTGTACATTTTAACAAGCATGTTCCAACAACAACAAAAAATCCCCTCATCTGTGGGCTCTCATCCTATACTGGTATGGCCAAATAGCATTATGAAAGGTAATCTCTTAACAAGTTTAATGACGGTCTGGATTTAAAAGCACTACAAACCTCAGTCATACACAGAAAATAATAATTATAGCACAGCTGGGGCTTATAGATTGCTGCAAGCCAGAAAAGCACACAACTCTTACTGGCCTCCACTAATTTATTAGGCCAGGAATATGCAACTCAAATCCTTGGGGGCCAGATTGGTATCATACTTCTCTCCCAGCCCTAAAGCTAACACACTTGATTAAACTAATTGCATTCTAAAATGAAGACCATGATTAGTTGATTATTGGAGTCAGGTGTGGGACTGGGGCAAAGGTGTGGCCCCCGAGGACTGGAATTCACCATCCCTGCATTAGTCACTAGTCTGGGCTAGCATGCTACTCTTCCAGCCAAGTGAGCATGCTGTCCTGCTTGCATAAGTTAACTCTTATCTACTCCACTAACATTGGCTAACAACGCCCCACAGCTAAACATGCTGCTAACATAACGTTATCCTAGCAACTACTGTACCTAGCCTAAGATAACAGTCCTCTATGCTAGCTAGTGTGGGGCTAACAGGCCTCTCAGTTAGCCAGGCTAGCGTGCCATTTCCTGAGTCAGTGTGAGTTTGGCAGGCTCTGGCAGGGGCACCTCCTGCCCTTTGCAATGTGGGCCAGTGGGGGTGCGAGAGCAGACCATGGCCCGATTTCACCTCCGTCCGATCCAGCGATAGTACGGCCAGGAGCCAGGAGATGACAGCATCTCATTGCTGCCGTCTCTGGGACCGATAAATCTTCCCCAGGCTCTGGATTTGTGCAGGCATGTTTGAGAATACACCATTGTCTCTAACTCTGCCACAGCTGTTCAACTCATAACACCAAGTTTAAAACATGCAGGCCAAAGTAAGAGTCGAGCCTGCAAAGTTGGGGTGAAGTCAGACTTGCCAACTATAGCGTGTTTGACAATGGAGATTTTGAACACACATATCAGCCATTTCTAAACGACGCATAGCATACAGAGGTCTCTTAACGGCTATTAGCAGTGCGGTTAAATACTTCAGAACTGAGCCTGTGTGATTCCTTTGAATTTGCATGAAGTGTTTCAGGCCTTTGCACCACACTGCATGTTTTTCTGATTAGCACATCCCCCGTTTCCATGGCAAAGCAGTAAACTGTGGCTGTACTGGATTTTCCACCTGGTCATGTTAACCTGATTCCACACTGCACATACTCCACAGAGAATAGTTTCATAAAAAACTATAGACCCATTTTATATATATATATACACATACATACATACACATTCACAGTATAAATGTAGCATTTAGTCATTTCTGAACATACTCTATGTAAACAGTGGTACCCATAGCCTATGCAGCACCACAGAGAAGACATATCTTTGTTGTCAGGTAGAGGGAGGCCTGTTTTGTGTTTCCACTAGGACCCTAGCTAGATGACTAATGAATACAAATGTTCTAAATTGATCCTACGAGCCAGACAGCTTTCATTGTTCCATTTCCATACTAAGAACATTTCCTTCTCTCAGAAGCAAAATAAGGACACTGCAGTCGACGGAGTTGGCTTCTCTGTCTCGCGATGGGGTTGCCATGTTGAGATCTGCATACCCGGGCAATGGGCACAGACCACATTCATTGAAACTGGCTGGTGGTAGTGAGGCTAGCAGGGGTGGGAGTGAGAGTGAGGAAGGCTGTTGAGAGTGAGCCTCTGCCCGCCCCCCTTGCGCTCTGGGCGGCTGTCTAGGACAGATTATGCTGGCAGCCGGCCAACCCAGTGCCAGCCCCTTTCTTCCAGTGTTCCTGATCAACAGAGCACGCTTTGTGCTGAAATGACAAACCACAAAGTCAAGCCAACATCTGCAGGATGAAGGGGGGGCAAGGATAAAGGGCTAGGGGGGGGCTGCAGGAAGGGCCAGACATGAGTGAAAAATAATTTCAGATTCAGCCGGTTGTAGTCGGTGGAAGTGATACATACTCAAAATATCTGTTGCATTGCCATACAAAATGTTTGATAGAGAAGGGTGGGAAAAATGGTATTTAAGCAAAGACAATGTACAGTGATTATTATCTTACCTATACAACAATGTGACAAAGGATTAAGTTAAATCAGACAGCTGAGACTTAAGACTTGTTCACACTGCAGGCCTTAATGCTCAAATAAGTTTCGATTTTTAAAATCGGTTTTGGAATACTGCCTGTCCAAATCAGATTGGTAGTCATTTGCTGATATGGCCACACTAGTTGTCATGCTAATTGTGGGTGTGTGTGCAGTGGCATAGAATGATTGGTGATGGTGCTCATGTTTCCTCTCACTCAGAAGTTGTTGTGTAGCAACTTGCAAGCTAAGGTGACAACAATTACTATGAAGGTGGTGGCTTGAAATATCCGATTCCATGTGCTTTTTGGCTGTTCAGACTGCAGGAAAAAGATCTGATTTGGATATGCATTTTTTTTGTTGAGTCACTTCAAACTGCCAGTGTGAACAAAGCTTTAATGTACCTTTGGGGCTTGACATCTAGAGCGATTGTATAAAATCCGCCTCTAAAAGCAGATATAATTTGAGGCAAGTTGCTGATTGTATATAATGGCTGTACATAAGGCTACACTCTAAATGTGACAGAGGGAATGTGGTGTGAAAGCTTAGCCATCCACGACTACACAGAGACCTTTCCAAGAGGATTTAGACTTGAGGAAAACACAGATTTGAAGAATTTGTAATTATGTGTACTACCTAGTACCTTTCCAACAGGGGGCATTGTCTGTGCTCCTTAAAGTAAGCATGCCTGATCTTTACTGAAACGAGCATCTAACACATCATCTTGAGATCCAAGACAGAGCACAACAACCAAATGTAAAAACCACACAGCAACAAAACAAACCAAGCAGCAGCAAACAACACAGCTAATAATAATAACAACACATTCAATTTAAAGCGCCTTTAAAACAGTACTGGAAAGAATGAGCAGCAGCTAACAAGCCTATAGCCAAAGGTACTCCCAATGCTCCACAAAGTAGTGGCGATCGGTGCCGTTTAAGATGAGGGAGGATGATTATTGTTTTTATGAGCATGGGCTTATTTCTATTGCAGCATATTTTGGATGGCTGTTATTCATATTCCATTCACCCATCATGAGGTTGCTACAACCTAGCCTATGAAAGAACGTTTACAAAGTAGGTGCACAGGTCGAAATCATTTTGAGTAATCAAGGTGACAGACACATTCAATACTGCCTTGCACACTCTTGCCAGCATCTAGCTGATCTAGAGTGTAATCATTAGTCCAACAGTGGCAAATGATAGTTTCCATTGGACAAATTGGAAATATGTTTATCCCCAATTTGTTCCGTTTCTTCCGTTTAAGAAACATTTTTCAACAGAATCGCCAGACTGAATTCACCCTGATCACAAGTACACAATACATTTTCATAGCAGCCACATAAAAACAGCATGATACATTTGCTCGTTGTATATATAATTAATTTTCGCAACTATCTACGCGGTCTCCTTCTCACCTTTTCCCTTGCTTGTGGACTTCAGTGCAAAACACATCGCAGAAAAAAAATAGCTAGCTCCATTATCTATTAAATCTCCGGTTTGGGAATATTTTGGCTTCTCAGTAGATTACAACAGTGATGGAAAGAGAGTGTATGTTGCCAGCGCTCAATGACAATAGCCTACAATAGCTGCCAACACCTTAAACAAGTTGACATATTTAGGGACCAGCTGAGTGGCCAAGTGGTCTAAGGCACTGCAGAGCAGGGTTTGATTCCAGGCTGTGTCGCAGCAGGCCGCGACCGGGAGACCCATGAGGCGGTGCACAATTTGCCCAGCATCGTCTGGGTTAGGGAAAGGTTTGGCAGGCTGGGATGTCCTTGTCTCATCGCGCTCTAGCGACTCCTTGTGGCGGCCGGGAACATGCATGCTGACTTCAGTCACCAGCTGTAATGGAGTTTCCTCCAACACGACTGGCTTCCGGATTAAGCGAGCAGCGTGTCAAGAAGCAGTGCGGCTTGGAGGGGTCGTGTTTTGGAGGATGCATGGCTCTCTCTCTCTCTCAGAAGTTACAGAGATGGGACAACACTGTGACTACCAATTGGATATGATGAAATTTGGGAGGAAAAAGGGTTGTTGTTTTGAATAAATAATAATAATTACACATTTAAACCAAGTATTCCTACCACCGGAGCAAGACCAAATCCTCCACTCTTCATTCAGCCCTTTGCAGATGATTCTGAATTCAAGCAGCCCTTCGCAGCTGATTACAAGAGCAATAGTTATGTTTATAGCTGCGGATATGTGCTCATTATTGGTGGTTGAGAAGAATAGGGGGTTTCAGCACCTTGTGATAGTGCTCGAGCCACGTTATGGACCAAGTTCAGAAAACAGGTAGTACCCGCTCTATGTAAGCAAGCTAAAAGGCGAAGTTGTCAATGAATTGGCCTATGCACCCTGTTTCGTACTTACTACAGATGGATGGACCTCCAGGGCTACAGCGAGTTAGCAGTGACAGCCCATCACATTACCCCAGAGTGGGAAATGAGAAGTACCATGCTACAGACACGCCCCTTTTATGAGTCACAGAAGTGCGCATACTTTTCTCTTTGTAAGAAAACATTATAGGATAGCATTATAGCATTTCATGTGACAGCACTGAAGAAATGACACTTTGCTACAATGTAAAGTAGTGAGTGTACAGCTTGTATAACAGTGTAAATTTACTGTCCCCTCAAAATAACTCAACACACAGCCATTAATGTCTAAACCGCTGACAACAAAAGTGAGTACACCCCCAAGTGAAAATGTCCAAATTGGGCCCAAAGTGTCAATATTTTGTGTGGCCACCATCATTTTCCAGCACTGCCTAAACCCTCTTGGGCATGGAGTTCACCAGAGCTTCACAGGTTTCCACTGGAGTCCTCTTCCACTCCTCCATGACGACATCACGGAGCTGGTGGATGTTAGAGACCTTGCACTCCTCCACCCTCCGTTTGAGGATGCCCCACAGATGCTCAATAGGGTTTAGGTCTGGAGACATGCTTGGTCAGTCCATGACCTTTACCCTCAGCTTCTTTAGCAAGGCAGTGGCCGTTTTGGAGGTGTGTTTGGGGTTGTTATCATGTTGGAATACTGCCCCTACTGCCCTGAGGCCCAGTCTCCGAAGGGAGGGGGATCATGCTCTGCTTCAGTATGTCACAGTACATGTTGGCATTCATGGTTCCCTCAATGAACTGTAGCTCCCCAGTGCCGGCAGTACTCATGCAGCCCCAGACCATGACACTCCCACCACTATGCTTGACTGTAGGCAAGACACACTTGTCTTTGTACTCCTCACCTGGTTGCCGCCACACACCATCTGAACCAAATAAGTTTATCTTGGTCTCATCAGACCACAGGACCATGTGCAATCTGATTGGCTACACATTAAACAGGTGACTTATCCACCGCCAACTATTGTGCAGTTTGATTGGCTACTCAATAGTCACATGATTGATCCACTTCTGGATTTGAGGCAATCTGTAACGTCTTGACTGAAATTAAATTGAAAGGCCTGTCTCTGATGCAGTGCCAATATAATTATCTAACTATTGTCAGATGTTTAATTGAATTTAGATAACTCAACACCCTTTTTATACAATAATACATGATATCTACGTAGGAGTTGTACATTTCATTTCACAATTATGATTTACCATGTCATGGCGTATCCTCAATTATTTATCCGAATGCATGTATAAATAACTGAATAGATCAGAGGGAAGGATGAATACATTTTATTTAAGTATTGCAATAACTGAGCCAGCATAACTTCTAGTGTTGTACCTTGGGGGCACCAGTCATGTGGGAACACTAAAAACCTAATTACTAAACATGTTGTTGTTTTCCAAGCAGTGAGGTGCACATGCTATTTATCCTTGCGTTTCATTACGGGGCATTATTAAACTTTTAAATCTAATTGAGTCCAATTACTTTCATTAGAGCCGAACACTTGAACCGAGGCAGGGGTTCAAATGCAGTCTGTTATAAGCTATTGCTCTTCCTTTGGAGAGAAACACAGGGGGGAATTCCAGCACAAGGTTAATGTCAGCTGTGATTTAGGTTCTCAGCTCGACCCGATCCAACGTTAACGAGCTGCACATGACACAGTCCAGGAGTGGAACAACAATATACAGGCATACCTTGAGAACAGAATTGGGTAACACGTCCATAAATGATGCCTCTCCATGAGAGCATGTTTCCTCCCATTAGCTTGTAAATAGCTGGTACAAGGTTAAATTACTTAAAAATATCTTTCACTCAGTATAAGTACTTATGGTGTTATCCCCCTTCCTCTCACGCCAATTATTATCATATACTTTATTTTTCATTGACTGTAGTAGTCTGACATCCTGGTCTTTCAAACATGCTAAAATTAACATTTCTCAGGAATGACACCGTTCAGCACATGTATAACGAGTGAAAATAAACACACACAGCCCTGGAATAACCTCAATCCCTAGCAGCGTTGCCGTTGTTGCAATCTTATCTCAGGTACACAAACGTAAACCTGTCTCCCTCCATTTAGTATGATATATCATGTTTCGTATGGTATGTATTAATTTGTGAATTTCAATTATCCATGTCGTATGATATGTTACAAACTACAATTCATATATGTTACGAATTGCAATTTGTATAATATGTTACGAAATTGCAATACGTATGATATGTTACGAATTTGTTGTGGTAATGTAAGCTAGGCTAGGGGTTTGGGTTCGGGGTTAAGGTTAGGGGTTACGGTTAGGGTTGGTAGTTAAGGTTAGGGGAAGGGTTAGCTAACATGCTAAGTTGCAAAGTAGCTAAAAAATAGTAAGTAGTTGCAAAGTTGCTAATTAGCTAAAACGCTAAAGTTGTCTGTTTTGTGATTCGAACACGCAACTTTTGGGTTCCAAGACGTTTGCGTTATATGCCCACCTATCCTCCCCGACTAACCTCCCTCCTTTTGTTTTCGGGTCATTTAAAAACCAAAAACATTCTGACATAAAGAGCACATATTCAACTTAAAAAAAAACAACAATTTTCACATCTCAAGAGGTTAAATAAAAAAATGACTATAGTAATTGCATATGTAACGGATGTGAAACGGCTAGCTTAGTTAGCGGTGTGCGCTAAATAGCGTTTCAATCGGTGACGTCACTTGCTCTAAGACCTTGAAGTAGTAGTTCCCCTTGTTCTGCAATGGCCGTGGCTTTTGTGTAGCGATGGGTAACGACGCTTCGAGGTTGACTGTTGTTGATGTGTGCAGAGGGTCCCTGGTTCGCGCCCGGGTATGGGCGAGGGGACGGTTTAAAATTATACTGTTACACATATTAACAGCCAAATAAAGTAACAGGGTTGATGATTTCATCTTAAAATCAGCCATAAATCCCCAAAAGTTACAAAAAGAGTAGAACTATGATTTAACTATGTTCAACATTTCTTTATATATATATTTTTTTTAAAGGAATAGTTTTACCATATTAAAATGAGAGTTTTAATATGGAAAAAATCCCCATGTGGTCTATATTAAAGGGCACTTCATTTAACATAACAGGCTTTTATTATATTTTAATATAACAGGCTTCACACCTGAGTTCCAAATATTTCTAACGGTCACCCCAGTGTGAGTTTTGTTATGCACGTGATGTCAGAATGTGTTCTAAAATGTGATTGTTACGTAACAGGACAGTTAACCCAGGCTGTCCTCAAACCAAGGCACGCTGCCTGCTAATTATTCATAGGCTATGTTTCAACCTGTCGATTTCAAATTATTTTCTAACAAGTTTTATTTTCTAACAACAGTTTGAATTGAGGTGTGTTCCGCCTCCTCATTAATTCACATAGAAGTAGCCCATTTCACGGACAATTTACGTTTGAGGCATTACTGAGCCAGATAAACTTCTCTCTTCAAGGAGAGCCCAAGCACTTCCCCAGATCAAGCATGCAGACATTTGCGCATCTCCAGTCAGAACATAATTTGCATGACTTTTCCGCCTGGCACCCGCATTGCCTTCATTGTTGTTTTCCTTACTAATAATAACTTTGGACATGTGTGCTTCTTACGAAGCCACTCCTTCGTTGCTCGGGCGGTGTGTTTGGGATCATTGTCATGCTGAAAGACCCAGCCACGTTTCATCTTCCCTTGCTGATGGAAGGAGGTTTTCACTCAAAATCTCACGATACATGGCCCCATTCATTCTTTCCTTTACACAGATCAGTCATCCTGGTCCCTTTGCAGAAAAACAGCCCCAAAGCATGATGTTTCCACCCCCATGCTTCACAGTAGGTATGGTGTTCTTTGGATGCAACTCAGCATTCTTTGTCCTCCAAACACGACAAGTTGAGTTTTTACCAAAAAGTTATATTTTGGTTCCATCTGACCATATGACATTCTCCCATGACATCTTCTGGATCATACAAATGTTCTCTAGCAAACTTCAGATGAGCCTGGACATGTACTGGCTTAAGCAGGGGGACATGTCTGGCACTGCAGGATTTGAGTCCCTGGCGGCATAGTATGTTACTGATGGTAGGCTTTGTTACTTTGGTCCCAGCTCTCTGCAGGTCATTCACTAGGTCCCCCCGTGTGGTTCTGGGATTTTTGCTCACCGTTCTTGTGATAATTTTGACCACACGGGGGGAGATCTTGCGTGGAGCCCCAGATCGAGGGAGATTATCAGTGGTCTTGTATGTCTTCCATTTCCTAATAATTGCTCCCACAGTTGATTTCTTCAAACCAAGCTGCTTACCTATTGTAGATTCAGTCTTCCCAGCCTGATGCAGGTCTACAATTTTGTTTCTGGTGTCCTTTGAAAGCTCTTTGGTATTGGCCATAATGGAGTTTGGAGTGTGACTGTTTGAGGTTGTGGACAGGTGTCTTTTATACTGATAACAAGTTCAAACAGGTGCCATTAATACAGGTAACGAGTGGAGGACAGAGGAGCCTCTTAAAGAAGAAGTTACAGGTCTGTGAGAGCCAGAAATCTTGCTTGTTTGTAGGTGACCAAATACTTATTTTCCACCATAATTTGCAAATAAATTCATTAAAAATCCTACAATGTGACTTTCTGGATTTTTTTCTCCATTTTGTCTGTCATAGTTGAAGTGTACCTATGATGAAAATAACAGGCCTCTAATCTTTTTAAGTGGGAGAACTTGCACAATTGGTGGCTGACAATACTTTTTTTGCCCCACTGTATGCAAGTATGTATGTATGCATCATAATGTATTTACTGTTTTATTAACATGTTTTCAAGTACTGGTGACAAAACATGCATTCCGATTATTGCATAGATTGTAATGGCCACATGTGAAAGTTGTACTGATTATGATGAGCTAATGCCAAGCTAATTGCCAGCTATGTGTGGCACCATGTTTGTTGACATCATACAATGCATTCTGATTGTCATGTAAACGTCTGTCAGTCCAAAGATGTTATCACAAAACGAGGTGAAGGGATGGTTCGCTCATCTTTCGAGTAAACTTCCGGAAGTGAATGATGTAAATAAATTATGTAAATAAATGATGGTAGATGACACACCCCCTTCAACATGCATACTGCAAACAAACCCAACTTATCTTGTAACCTCTTATCTTATCTTTGACGCGAAAAAAACAAATATGGTGGCACGCATAAACTACACATCATCAGATTACTTTCAATTTTTAGAACGTGTTTTACTCAATTATTTTGATCAATGGTGAGGTCATCCGTGATGTGATAAATTGTAAATAGTAATTGCTATTAGTTCATTCATATTATGATTTCTGTCAGCCGAGAGTTAGCTAAATATGACCGCTTTAGTGAAGTCACTCTTACCTCAGTTAGCGCTACGACTAATGTAGCCTACATTTTCCAGTTTGGAAGAGAATTGTGTTATGCGGTCTCTACTCCTGTGAATGTCTGAACATTTGAGGACATAACATTGTAAAGACTGTGTTTGTGCCAAAACAATTCTGTGAAAAAAACAGTGTAACCAGCTCAAACGCTGACTGTTGTATCAATCGTAAGGGGACATTCTAAATAAGTGTTCTAATCACACCGGTTTGAGCGTACGCTGCAGGGACCACTGTCTAATGATCACCTGTGTGTTCGTATGTGTCAAAGAGTTAAAGGTCTACTTTGGTCAAAACCGCAAAAATAAAGCCTTTAAACTGTATAACTAATCAATGCACCATGTTATATCTGGAGTACTTCTCCTGTATTATCTGGTGTCCTGTGTCATTTTTTAAGTATGCTCTCTCTAATTCTCTCTTTCTTTCTCTCTCTCTGAGGACCTGAGCCCTAGGACTATGCCGCAGGACTACCTGGCATGATGACTCCTTGCTGTCCCCAGTCCACCTGGCAGTGCTGCTGCTCCAGTTTAAACTGTTCTGCCTGCGGCTATGGAACCCTGACCTGTTCACCGGACGTGCTACCTGTCCCAGACCTGCTGTTTTCAAATCTCTAGAGACAGCAGGAGCGGTAGAGACACTCTCAATGATCGGCTATGAAAAGCCAGCTGACATTTACTCCTGAGGTGCTGACTTGTTGCACCCTCGACAACTACTTGATTATTATTATTTGACCCTGCTGGTCATTTATGAACATTTGAACATCTTGGCAATGTTCTGTTATAATCTCCACCCGGCACAGCCAGAAGAGGACTGGCCACCCCGCATAGCCTGGTTCCTCTAGGTTTCTTCCTAGGTTTTGGTCTTTCTAGGGAGTTTTTCCTAGCCACCGTGCTTCTACACCTGCATTGCTTGCTGTTTGGGGTTTTAGGCTGGGTTTCTGTACAGCACTGAGATATCAGCTGATGTAAGAAGGGCTATATAAATAAATTTGATTTGACCCTCATACCAGGTCATTTAATGTTTAAAAACAAACAAAAAATATGAATAAGATATTTGGCTACAGAAGTGCCCTTTCTTACCAATCTCTACAGCTTCAGTCCAAAAACTAATCCTGTGAAATGACGTCAACACATACTGAGGGAGTTACTGGCTAGCTTAGCTAACAAATTAGCTACGTCTGTTGTGGCTCACATGACCAGAATGATACAGACAAACCACCAAAGGCACACCCTATTTCTGTTTGAATATTGAGAAAGGGGTGGTTGTTCAGTTGTTCGTGCCCAAAGTCGACCTTTAAAATTCCCGGAACGACCCATTTGGCTTAAGTAACCTTCTGATGACAGAATGTAACATATCATACTAATTGGCGGGTCAGAGATTTACAGTTACTATGTTATGTCTATTCTTTGAGGCCAGGCTGGACGTTGAGTAATTGTCATTCACCAGTCATTTTTATTTCACTCATTTTTATTTGAGGTTAAATGAGGCTGTTTCCAATCATATAGAACCGTATTAGAATAATTTAGGGCATTTACAGTAAAGTATAAACTCTGCTGCTCTGTATCAATGAGGAAAACTCCCAACTGTCACTAAAACCATGTCTGGATTCTTCCATACTGAAAACATGACCATGTATAAACAATTTGAAGTAATAAATGCCAAAGTTGATGTGACAGTTGATGCTAGAACAAACATGTTTATGTCCCATTGAAGAGTTTATTGTGAGGTTCTGAGTGCTGAAGGACGTGTCATGCTTCTCTTCTAAAGTCTTCTATGAAAGCCTCTGACGTGTTGAGAAGGACGTCACTTACTCTTGGTTTTGTCCGTCTGGCTGTTTTTACTTTTGGTCTTGGCAGGAAACAAGCGCAGCAGGGCAAATGCTGGGGGTAAGGTTTGGCCTTGAAATGGTGGGTTGGTTACATCTTTCACCATAATCACATATTCACCTATGGCAGAGAGAAAAAAGCAATTCAAATGTAAATATTAAGTGACATTGTACTCCCAACTCACAAAGGTTGAGGAAATATGGGTCTAGTCGTCAATGGGTTAACAGGTTGGCTGGTGGCTTCAGACTCTGTGCTCCCTGGGGTCAAAGGGACTTTGTTTGATACAGAAGGTTGGCGTTGGCTGCTGCAGTGATATGACCTTGTCTGAGACGAGGGGACAGTTACATTTCCATAATGTTTAACGGTATCAACACAATCATTTTTGATCTGGATTAAATATCCTTTAGTCCCTGAAGAAAATGATGGAGCTAATGCTAACTATAGCTGGTTGAGTTCATGCTTTATGTTGGATTCCATGAATGAAATCAAACCATGAATGACAGCACATAGGCAATGCAGTACCACAGCGATTGCACAGATAGAAAGGCTGTTCAGAAGCAAATGGTTCGCCACATGTGCAGAAAGATCACATCTGAGTTCACTTTCTTTCTTCCTTTGTCCTCTGGTAATAGGGCGGCGCACAATTGGCCCAGCGTCATCCAGGTTTGGCAGGGGTTGGCCGTTATTGTAAATAAGAATTTGTTCTTAACTGACTAGCCTAGTTAAATAAAGGTGAAATAAAAAAAAAAGTCAATCCGCCTTGCGTATATACTCACCAGAAAGAGCGAGGCGGAGAGAGAGGGGACTATCACAGCTGAAAGGGCATATCCCATGACATCACACTGTGTCCTGTAAATCCGCTGGGTTAACATGGCACAAAGACATCAGAGCCCTGGCCCTCTAGGCCGATAGGTTCCTCAGCTGTTGTCCTCTGGCCAACCGCTCTAGTCCACAGAGAGCTCAGCAGCAGTGGCAGCCAGGCGATCGTTTTACCGTGGGGCAGGCATTCTTCCTCCGGGCTATCACTTCATCATGGTGCATCCCAAATAGCACCCTATTCCCTATGTAGTGTATTACTTTTGACCAGGGCACTATATAGCCCCCATAGGGCTCTAGTAAAAAAAAATTGTGCACTAGTGAAAAGGGTGCAATTTGGGACGTATAGCATGCCTCCACACAGCGGCAAAGGTAGTGTTATGGGATAGAGGAATCAGGTCTGTAAGCTTAGGGGGTATAGTATCTATAGCGGGTAGGCTCCCCGAACATAAGCACCACTTCCTGAGTTATGGGCCCGCCACACATGTCCCCTGACGTATGAAATATCACCGTCGCTGGCTGAATGACTTGCTGAAGGAGAGTTTTGTGTGTGTGGGTGCGTGCATGTAAGAGGGTATAAAAGGCAAAATCTAAAACAGTTCGGAGAATATTCTTAACTTAAAGTGCAAGTCAAATTATTTTGCATTGTATATTTCGTATAGATAAACTATGTACAACTCATATACCATGCATAAGTAACTAGGGGAACGTCTAATTTTCACTTTTTTTGTTCACAATTGGTTGAACGTGCAAGCAGACAGTATGCTACTTAAATGCTAGTTATGCTAGTTAAACATAATGCAGAGTGAGATTTCTCAAACTTCGTATTGTGTTTGATCCTCCATCTTAGATAGTGTGTCCTTAGGCAAGGCTGGAAATATCATTAAGGAAAAATAAATCTACAAAAAAACTGAAGAGAAGAGAGCATCTTTAGTTCCAAAAGCAGGAGGAACGCAAAATTACAGAGCTGCTGCCTGTTCCCTGCTCCTCGCCACAATGCTCCCAGAGAAGACCAAGGAAAACATCCACAGAGGTCTACAGCACTGGAAATAAAACTCCAGCATGCAGGTTACTTCAGAGGGGAAGGGATATGGGCGGACAGGTGCTCAGTTTCTGCATGGTCGTCACCAATCTAATTTCATATCCCCCCATATATTTATGAGTCTTTTTATACATGAAACACTGTGAAAGGAGAGGGTAATGGAAATGCTGTAGGAAGCTCCGCTCTGTTATTATCTGTTAAACACTTGCCTTATACGTTCCTTTAATTTTTTGATTTGCTTTCCACTTTGTTGCCAGGGGTCTGAAAGAAAGTTTCAATTTTTGAAAATGAGCAAAAGGCTTTACCTTGACCATAGGGCAGGTCTGACTTAATATCACTTGGCAGAAGAGTCATGCCCATAGGGGGCACAAGGGCACGTGCCCCCTCACATTTTTCAGATGTTAAAGGGCAATTCCACCATTTTTCAAATCATTTTCATCATCTCCAGCACAATACCAGTCAAGTCAAAGTCCAAAAGGGCTTCTTAACAGCTTCTACCCCCAAGCCATAAGACTCCTGAACAGCTAATCAAAGGGCTACCCAGACCCCTCTTTTACGCTGCTGCAACTCTGTTTATTATCTATGCATAGTCACTTTAACTCTACCTACATGTACATATTACCTCAATTACCTCAACTAACATGTGCCCCACCCGCACATTGACTCCCCCTGTATATATATTTATTTAACCAGGAAGGGCTCATTGAGATTTGAAATCTCTTTTTCAAGAGCGTCCTGCCAAGATAGGCAGCACCGTGTCATTACACAATTACAGACAGACAACATGAAAAACTACAAGTAATCTAGTAAAAACAATAGAATTCACAAGTGAATAACAAAATCATAAAACAGCAAATTAAAAACATTGACAGGTCAGGGAATCAGCCTCAAAATACAGACTCGCTTGTTATAAAATGTTCTCCCTCTGTCAAGAAACTTGTTTTCTTACTTTTTAATCCTACCCTGTGATGTCAGAGAAGCATTTTTTAGGACCTTGATTCTTATCTTTTTAACCAGAGATCATAGAAACACACATCTAGACACTGGTATAGAGCTGGAAATAATAAATGAGGTTGAAAAGTGGCGGAATTACCCTTTAAATGAATTACTAAACTTCATTTGCAAGCTCACATTTTCTCATAATTATTTCTAAAAAGATCTGTCATCTGTACTTTGCGGAGGGGCCACACTGACTGGACCACGCAAAGAGTACCCCCCGTTCTCCCTAGTAAGCGGTTCACTCCAAGGTGCACCACAGAGCAAAAGATATGCTACGGTAATGGAGGAGGAGAAAGAGTTTTCAATGACACACACTGTTTGATTTTCGCTGCCGGTGATGGGCAGGACTCACAGGAGGTATGTTTGTAAATTCATTTGATCAAGCTATTGATTCCTTCTTGAGGAATAAATAAAACAAAAAGGTTTTGTTGTATCTTTGTAACACTAGCCACCTAGCAATTTTATGAAGTTGGCTTCAGCTAGCCAGCTAGATACTGTTGAAGTTGGAAGTTTACATACACTTAGGTTGGAGTCATTAAAACTTGTTTTTCAACATCTCCACAAATGTCTTGTTAACAAACTATAGTTTTGGCAAGTCGGTTAGGACATCTATTTTGTGCATGACATGAGTCATTTTTCCAACAATTGTTTACAGACAGATTCTTTCACTTATAATTCACTGTATCACAATTCCAGTGGGTCAGAAGTTGATGATGTCATCGCTTTAGAAGCTTCTGATCGGCTAATTGACATCATTTGAGTTAATTGGAGGTGTACCTGTGGATGTATTTCAAGGCCTACCTTCAAACTCAGTGCCTCTTTGCGTGACATCAGAAAAACAGACCGCCACAAGTCTGGTTCATCCTTGGGAGCAATTTCCAAACGCCTGAAGGTACCACATTCATCTGTACAAACAATAGTGCGCAAGTGTAAACACCATGGGACCACGCAGCCGTCATACCGCTCAGGAAGGAGACGCGTTCTGTCTCCTAGAGATGAACGTATTTTGGTGCAAAAAGTGCAATCAATCCCAGAACAACAGCAAAGGACCTTGTGAAGATGCTGGAGGAAACAGGTACACAATTATCTATATCACAGTAAAACGAGTGCTGTATGAACATAGCCTGAAAGGCCGCTCAGCAAGGAAGAAGCCACTGCTCCAAAACCGCCATTAAAAAAAGCCAGACTACGGTCTGCAACTGCACATGCGGACAAAGAACATACTTTTTGGAGAAATGTCCTCTGGTCTGATGAAACAAAAATATAACTGTTTGGCCATAATAGCCATTGTTGTGTTTGGAGGAAAAAGGGGGATGCTTGCAAGCAGAAGAACACCATCCCAGCCGTGAAGCACGGGGTGGCAGCATCATGTTGTGGGGGTGCTGGTGCACTTCAAAACATAGATGGCATCATGAGGCAGGAAAATGATGTGGATATATTGAAGCAACATCTCCAGACATCAGTCAGGAAGTTAAAGCTTGGATGCAAATGGGTCTTCCAAATGGACCATGACCCCAAGCATACTTCCAAAGTTGTGGCAAAATGGCTTAAGGACAACAAAAGTCAAGGTATTGGAGTGGCCATCACAAAGCCCTGACCTCAATCCTATAGAACATTTGTGGGCAGAACTGAAAAGTGTGTGCATGCAAGGAGGCCTACAAACGTGACTCAGTTGCACCAGCTCTGTCAGGAGGAATGGGATGGAATTCACCCAACTTATTGTGGGAACCTTGTGGAAGGCTACCCAAAACGTTTGACCCAAGTTAAACAATTTAAAGGCAATGCTACCAAATACTAATTGAGTGTATGCAAACGTCTAAACCACTGGGAATGTGATGAAAGAAATAAAATCTAAAATAAATCAAGCTCTCAACTATTATTCTGACATTTCACATTCTTAAAATAAAGTGGGGATCCTAACTGATCTAAGACAGGAAATTTGTACTAGGATTAAATGTCAGGAATTGTGAAAAACTGCGTTTAAATGTATTTGGCTAAGGTGTGTGTAAACTTCCGACTTCAACTGTAGGTTCCCAATCTCCCAACTAGCTACCAAGCCATTTCAGACTATCAATCATCAAGTTAGAGTAGCTTGTCTAACTATCTTAGCTGGCATGTCTGCTGGCAAGGTTGCTAGACGTGAGAAAATACTCAAATTGCTTTAATTCTTGGGTTGTGACACTATATACCAGTGTAGCAGTTTTACTAAACTCCTAAGGCATAAGCGTTCTTAAAGAATCAATATGCATCATTCATTAAAATGACAACTGAAAAGGTAAAAAGCTATGATTAGATGACCTATGCAGGATGATTATTTTACATAGAATTGGGCATAATGATTGTGCTCTAGATTACAGATGTTTGAAAAACTCTCAGACTTCCAGAGGGCCCCCCCCATCCTCACGTACTTCGTGCCCCCTTTAAAATAATGGGTGCAAGACGCCTGTGTCACCTGGCCTCACACTCCTGCTGTCAATGGAGCTTTTCTTTGTGTTGCTGGTAAAACAAGACCCCGTGCTTGACCTGCAGAGAGAGAGAGAGAAAGAAAGAGCTTCATCAACATCACGGAATCGGGACCTACAAATCAATCGATTAAACTGGGCACAGAGCCCATTTAATCCACTATTATCTATTGCCACAAAAAACCCATAGTGTACCTGTTCAAATATTTTAGCATGGGAAAGATAGAATCAAACAGTACATATTATGTTTTTGGCGGAGTACGGAAGAGCGGAAAGAGATCTTACAGAGTAGTAAGGGTCTTGCTATCTCGACTGCATTCATACATACACACATATGAACGCTGCATAAGATCAAAAAGATATTGAGAGGGCCATAAGAGAGGATTATAGACCTCACCAGCTTGTAGTCCTAAAACTATGGCGAAAATGAATGGGGAAAGAATAGGTTTTTGGGTAAACAATGAAAATAAGGTCAGAGATTAACACACGCTTATTTTGTTCTATGAAATAATATCTGTCAGTTAACATGACCTTTATGAAGCCTTTATGTGCTTTTTTAAAATTACATAAATGCTTGAAAATGTTACGTTTGCTGATGAAGTTGATCTCATAGAACAAAACGTATAAGATCTCCTAAGCCTACAGACCTTATTTTCTGAGTTCATCCAAAAACCCAGGTGGGCAACTTTCACTGGGGACGGGGGGGGACATGATCCCCCCCACATTCTAAAATTGCTTTATCATTGCACAGTGATACAAAAAGCTCCTCACAGTAGTTGGTTAAGCTGTTTGGCGTTCTGAAAGGCTGGCTTATAAGACCAGCACGGTGCTGCTGTCTGTAGCTGCTGTCTGTGTGTGTGTTGCGCCTTTTGCTCCAAGTTGTAAAAGCAAAGAGAAGAAACTGGCTACTCTTTATTTGATTGATGTAGCCGGCAAGGTAACTGCTGTTTGACTAAAAATGTTAAAAAGTATTTATTCCCAGGGCTGAGTATTGTAACTGACATGTACCGTTAGCTAATGGTTCATCCCCTCTCAACTGATGTTCTGTCTGAAGGGAATGAACTAGCTAGCTAGCTATTACTGTAGCTACTACAGCCAGTTCAGCTCTGTTAGACAGCAGTATCTAAAAGTTTTGTAGGCGTTTTTTCTTTTTTAAATGTACCATTAGCTAACTTTAGCTATTATTTGTGTCTCAATCACACGAGACCTGAATCAAACAATGAAACCAGCAGCCAAACAATTAAAGACTGATTTTCTGACGTTTTTTGACAGCCCAATGTGAATTTTTATTAGAGTCAGTAGAGCTATGTAAGGTTTTTGATCTGTCAGTTTCCCTAGCTATTTCCCTATCTTTTCACAATGACACAGTATAAACAGCTCTACAGGCTACACTGTCATGGTGCACAGTCAGTACACAACACTATGCTCATCATGTGCATGTCCCAGCAGGGTCATACAGCCAGGGAAGACCCGTCTACGGAACTCAGTTGAGATTTGCTGTATATTAGTGAATCAGTGAATGGATACAGAGTTCCACAAAATACCCGATAATGAGTAGCCTAGTGGTTAAGAGTGTTGGACTAGTAACCGGAAGGTTGCAAGTTCAAACCCCCGAGCTGACAAGGTACAAATCTGTCGTTCTGCCCCTGAGCAGGCAGTTAACCCACTGTTCCTAGGCAGTCATTGAAAATAAGAATTTGTTCTTAACTGACTTGCCTAGTTAAATGAAGGTAAAAAAAAAAAAAATGTTTAAACTGAAATATCACATTTACATAAATATTCAGACCCTTTACTCAGTACTTTGTTGAAACACCTTTGGCAGCGATTACAACCTTGAGTCTGCTTGGTTATGATGCTACAAGCTTGGCACAACTGTATTTAGGGAGTTTCTCCCATTCTTCTCTGCAGATCCTCTCAAGATTTGTCGGGTTGGATGGGGAGCATCGCTGCACAGCTATTTTCAGGTTATTCTAGAGATGTTCGATCGGCATCAAGTCCAGGCTCTGGCTGTGCCCAAGCACAAGATGCAACTAAGCACAATTTGGACTCTCATAGCAACGGCTCTGAATATTTATGTAAATAAGGTATTTCTGTTTATTTTTAATACATTTACAAACATTTCTCAAAAAAGGGGTCTGAATACTTTCTGAATGCACTGTAAGTGTAGCTATGACAGCAGTCAAAAAGAGTCCACTATTGTCAGCTCATGCTTACATTGTGTGCATCTTTAATTTAGCCGTTATCCCTTGTTGACATAAATCTCCGTAACTTTCACTTGCTTGACACACTTTGACATACTTTGTTTTGGGTGTAGTGTGTAATAGTTCTCTCTCTATTGTGTCCCTGTTGTCTTGTCATTCTTCAGCACTGTTGTGGAATACAACGGCTGTGCATGTGCCTTATTTTGAGCAGAGGGTGGGATTTCCCGTCTCACTTGTGGATTGTTTTCTTTGCAAGCAACTTGCTCACCAATGACAGTGAAGTGAAGAAATTGTACATGGTGACATTTCTCTCATTGCCAATGTAAGGTTCTACAAGTCTCATTGCCACATTCTATGACACTGCTGCCTGATGTGAATATTTTCCCAGATATTGAAAGCCGTTCAGCATGCACAATTACGCACACTCTCAATGTGTAGCCTACTTCAAGTAGGCCAAGAGTAGACTGATGAGACTGCTTGGATTCTGTTGACTGATATAGGGTACATACCATTTTGAGATTATAATTACACTGAACAAAAATATAAAACGCAACATGCAACAATTTCAAAATCTTACTGAATTGAAATAAATTCATTAGGCCCTAATCTGTGGATTTCACTGGAAATACAGATACGCATCTGTTGGTCAAAGATACTGTACCTTATCAAATAAAAGTAGGGGCGTGGATCAGATAACCAGTCAGTATCTGGTGTGACCACCATTTCCCTCATTCAGTGTGACACATCTCCTTCGCATAGAGTTGATCAGGCTGTTGATTGTGGCCTGAGGAATGTTGTCCCACCCCTCTTCAATAGCTTGTGAGAAGTTGCTGGATATTGGCGGGAACTGGAACACGCTGTCGTAAAGGTCGATCCAGAGCATCCCAAACAGGCTCAATGGGTGACATGTCTGGTGAGCATGCAGGCCATGAAAGAACTAGGACATTTTCAGCTTGCGGGAATTGTAGACTTGCAGCATGGGGCCATGATTTATCATTATTTTGAGGTGATTGGGACGGATGAATGGCACGATACTGGGCCTCAGGATCTCGTCACGGTATCTCTGTGTATTCAAATTGCCAATCGATAAAATGCAATTGTGTTAGTTGTCCGGAGCTTATGTCAACCAATATCATAACCCCACCGCCACCACAGGGCACTCTGTTCACAACGTTGACATCAGCAAACTGCTCGCCCACACGAAGCCATACGTCTGCCATCTGCCCGGTACAGTTGAACGCAGGATTCATCCATGAAGATCACACTCCTCCAGCATGCCAGTGGTCATCGAAGGCGAGCATTTGCTCACTGAAGTTGGTAAAGGCGGAGAACTGCAGTCAAGTCAAGATCCTGGTGAAGACGACGAGCACGCAGATGAGCTTCACTGAGATGGTTTCTGACAGTTTTTGCAGAAATTCTTCAGTTGTGCCAACCCACAGTTTGTCCGGGTGCCTGGTCTCAGATGATCCAACAGGTGTAGAAACTGTATGTGGAGTACTTGGGCTGGCGTGGTTACACGTGGTCTGCGGTTTTGAGGCCGGTTGGACGTTCTGCCAAATTCTCTAAAACGACTTTGGAGGTGGCTTATGCTAGAGAAATGAACATTCAATTCTCTGGCAACAGCGCTGATGTGACAAAACTGCACAATTAGTCTAAGGCCAGTTTTATTGCTTCTTTAATCAGAACATTTTCAGCTGTGCTAACATAATTGCAAAAGGGTTTTCTAATGATCAATTAGCCTTTTAAAATGATAAACTTGGATTAGCTAACACAACGTGCCATTGGAACACAGGAGTGATGGTTGCTGATAATGGGCCTCTGTACGCCTATGTAGATATTCCATAAAAAAATCTGCCGTTTCTAGCTACAATAGTCATTTACAACATTAACAATGTCTATACTGTATTTCTGATCAATTTGATGTTATTTTAAATGGACAAAAAAAAAGTACTTTTCTTTCAAAAACAAGGACATTTCTAAGTGACCCCACACTTTTGAACAGTAGTGTATGAAAAGCATAGAATTAGCTTCCAAACCAAATTCCATTATTTTCTCGAGCTATGCTTATAATTGAGGGATGATTGGTCCCTTGGTCATGCTGGAACCTCCCAAAAAGAGCAAAGGTGGGTATCATGCCCAGCAATATGATTGGAATCATTTAGTCACCTCAAAAAAGAATTTCATTAACTGATCCCTTGCCATTTTCACAGCTTGTCAGGCAAGACGTGTGTCATGTGTGTCATGTGACATAAGTACCCTTACGACACCTCCTCCATTGTTACCAGAGTCTCCCTCGACTCCTATGAAAAGGATACGCCATCAAGAGGTCTCCGATAGTGCTCAGAGTTACTGCCCAGATAACACAGACGGCTTCATCAACAACGACAGGTAATGTATGTTATGTGAAATCTGAAGAGTTCTATACACAGCTTGACAAAATAGGAGGCTAATTCCCCAGCCAAGCAGATACAATTAGTAGACTCATTTTGGTTGTGAAGTGCATTAGCAAAAAGCTTTGTCCTTTCTTCATGGAGGCTTGCAAGATGCTGTGAAGTCCAGACTGACAGGCTTGATACTGATGTCTCTGATTGGAAAGAGACCTGGAACTCTGCATAAAACATTTTCTAGACACAACTTTTACTTGTATTGTCTTCTGCACTAGGATCAGGGAACTCCTGTTGTATGCAGGACACCACACAGGAAGATATGACCACTCTGACATGTTAGCCAAGGTAGCCCCATCACCACCAGACAAAATGCAGATAGGCACAATATCTGTATCGGCTGGAAATGACAATGAACGATGAAACGTGCACATTGTTACATAAGCAGAACACTGCTTCTATGGTATTACGTAAAGTGTTGTTTATTCTATACATGGACCTCACTACATTTGAAAGGTATCAAAACACTTAATTTAGAATATCTACATAAATTCAGCAATTGCATTCTCCTCATATTACTCTGTAGGCTACTCACCTATTCAGAGCTTCCTCCAGCATCTCACCATACATCTATTAGTTATTGAACTCCTGCTGCCGGGGTTCGTTTGTTGTGATTGAGTGGGGGGAACAGCGCATGCAAGTTTCTGACAGATGGGTGTGTCTTAGTGGTGACAAGGACACAGCCAAGACACACCCACATCAAACCACACCACCAAGCCAACTGAAGTTTGGCTTATGTCATGGCCACCACCATTTCTTGAGGAGCAAGCCAAGTTCCCCTTTAAGTGTCCTGAAGTCAGCCGGCACCCATGTTACACATTTAACTTATTTTGCCGATTTCAAGATGTATTTAAGGACATTGAGTTGTAATAAGGTGAGGTTACATTCTTTCCATTCCTTTTGGAAATGATGACTGTTGAGGTTTTGGGCGAGGACACTTTAATGATATGGAAATGACAGAAATGTTGATTTGGGCTGAACTAACACTATTAACTAGTTAACTCTCTAATTTTGACTTGTGATTTAACATTCTGTTCCTGCCCCCACAGCATCTTTGGGCAAGTACATCAGCTTAATAGAAAAACAGAACAGTAATATTAAATGAAACTACGCTTTTGAAAAGTACACACACACTAAAGTAGCCAACATATATACTATATGTAATGAAATAGACAGGTACAACTCTTAATTTCAAGAACTCTACATACATTAATGCCCACTGTCCACATGGGGTTCATTAATATGGTGGACTTTGAGCTATTTCCTTCCAGCAGTGGAAAAACATGTCAGAAGACAGATCCAAGCTAAGTTATATAACCCACTCAATTCAATAGGAAATAATTAAACACGATTCAAATACTGTACGTAATAGGTTACTCAAGGTCCCTCATTTCAAACAAAGCCTTTTTACTTCGACTACAAGATAACATTTTTGTATTTTCTGTAACCTGAGATTGACTGAAAGGCTATGCAAGCCTTTACTTTGGAGAGGAAGTTATGGGGTAAGTCAAGGCATTGCTGAAGGTTGAAGAAAGAGCCACAAAAACAGAACCAAGATATAGAACCCCCCCCCAAAGGGCCCCGATTTTTCATATTGTCCATAAACAACCAATGTGACATTTTGGAGGGAACTGTCGGTGTGTGAATAATTATTTTCACTCATTTAGGTTTTAGCCTCTGCAAGGATTTAAGGGACTGGGTTCTAATGATGGAATTACATTGGCTAGCAGTAGTCGTGCAATGAGAGTGGTCTGGTTTTTCTATGGAGTATAGCGATTAATGTGGGGTTGTTTTGCTTTGGAATCCGAGACTCTGTCGCATTATGAAGCCGTCACATAACGGCTTTCCTGTCACAAGGCTGTCTGTTGCCATTCATTTGCTTTTTCCGCAACTCTTGAGGCTCTATGGCATTATGCTGGCGTACCAATGCAAGAGATTTCACTACTGCGGTTGAAAAGCTTTCAAAAGATGAGGACACTGCGGGACTAAAGGAAGGGAGGGTTCAAACCTGTGGTTTCAGACATGGGGCCTTCAAAATACGCAGTGGTGCCATTCGGAGGAAACTAGCCCTAGACCTACTTCTGTGAATAAGAACATGGAGATGGAGCTGGGGGTTTAAGAAGGAGGGGGGGGGAGAGGCATTGTAAACGCCCCCCCCGCCCCGCCACCTAGGGTTCCTACAGCTGGAGAGCACATTCCAAAGATCTTTACGAAAAAAAGACAGGGAAAAAAGAAAATCAAGGTTATAAAGGACCCCTGGGAGATACCGTCCCCCCCTCCCCCCCGGCTGTTCCTTTTCAATGAATACACAAGGTGATGGGTATGTCTTTGAGAGTGTGCTTCTCTGTCTGTAACTGTCCCTCGGGGGGGGGATCCCTTTCCTTTACGTCTTGTCAAGACAGCGGCAGAAGACGAAAGAGACGGAGAAGCGGGAGAGTGAAAGAGCGAGAACCCATGGAGTGCAGAGGTTTATTGTAAACAGGATATGGAGCTGCCTTTTGAGAGGGGGACGTCACTCAAGGGGCGACCAATGATCCCTGTAAATCGCCTTTACTCAATTCACCTGATGCTACAAATCAAAGATGTAACTTTTCAAGGGTCCACCATCTAGGTAGGATGTAACTTTTCACGGTTCCACCATCTAGGTAGGATGTAACTTTTCACGGTTCCACCATCTAGGTAGGATGTAACTTTTCACGGTTCCACCATCTAGGTAGGATGTAACTTTTCACAGTTCCACCATCTAGGGAGGATGTAACTTTTTACGGTTCCACCATCTAGGGAGGATGTAACTTTTTACAGTTCCACCATCATCTAGGGAGGATGTAACTTTTCACCGTTCCACCATCTAGGTAGGACGTAACTTTTCACAGTTCCACCATCTTGGTAGGATGTAACTTTTCACCGTTCCACCATCTAGGTAGGATGTAACTTTTTACAGTTCCACCACCTAGGGAGGATGTAACTTTTCACCGTTCCACCATCTAGGTAGGATGTAACTTTTCACAGTTACACCAGCACTGGTTTACCTTTTCTACAGAGTCCAGATTTATATCTGAGAGTTGGGGGAACCTTTCTTCAACACTTCTCCTGCCTTTGCCTAATGGTTTACTGTGTGTGTTCTACCCTAGGTATGTCTCAGGCACGCATGCACGTACATACACACGCATGCACGTACCAAAACATGCACACTCCATACAAGAGGCTTTTTTTTTTATTCAGAGGGGGTTAGCTAGGTCCCCTTCCAATACTATACAATCCCCCCTCAATATGTTTAGCTATGAGTTTCTTTTCTTCAGCTCTCTCCCTGCATTACGTCACAGAAGAGCTATTCCAGCAGAGCTGGGGGGATTAGGGAGTGAAGACAGTGAAACCCCAGAGTAAACCGAAGCTCCCCCCCAGCGCACATACTTTTAGTTATTATCCCCCACCGCCAACGGGAACAGAGCCCAGCTTTTCAGACCTATTCAGTAGGTGTATAAAAAGCCACTTTTTCTTCTCCGGGTATTGTTAATGTACAATGTATTCTCCTGGCTGGTGCATAGAGAGTGGTGGGAGCTGTCTCGCTTGTGCCATTGTGTGTTTTCTTATGATTCAACCTTTGTGTGCAGCCTTTGGAGGAGGAGGAGGATGTGTGTATGTGTGCGTGTGTGGTTGTCGTGCCTGCTGGTTTACCTCCTGCTACTGTAAATCACGTCAAAGACTGTGCTTAAAGATGGACCAACTGCAGAAGCAATAGGCCCTTTGAGCTACACAGAAATATGCGGGAAAAGTAAAGTATCAATATTGATGACAGATTAAGTAAATAGACTTGTGGTTCTGGTAGTGGACAAAGCATACAGCACAAACATACACTGAGTGTTCAAAACTTTAAAAAACACTTTCCTAATACTAAGTTGCACCCCCTTTTCCCCTCAGACCAGTCTCAACTCTACAAGGTGTCAAAAGCGTTCCACAGGAATGTTGGCCCATGTTGACTCCAATGCTTCCCACAGTTGTGTCAAGTGACATCAAAAAGAGTGTTCACCTGGATTCACCTAGTCAGTCTATCATGGAAAGAGCAGGTGTTCATAATGTTTTGGTCTGAAATGTTGACACCCTTGAAAAAAATAACTGTATAAAATAAATAATTGAAATAATGAACTGTATTGTACACTCAAAAGCATTGGGAAATTATATTATTTTATACTACTACAATTGCTCAGAGAAAGAGAATTTGTTTAACAAGTGATATAAAATATGGATGAGTCAAAATGATTTGTAATACCTTCCAATGCCTCACTGTGCGAGGCCTTTTTCTAAAATGTTTTATGAGTTAGAGAACATTGGGAGGGATCTTGACCATTCCTCCATACAGAATCGTTCCAGATCCTTGATATCCTTAGTATGCACTTATGGACTGCCCTCTTCCATTAAAACCACGCATTTTCAATGGGTTTCAAATCCAGAGAGCCTGAGATGGGCATAGAACAATTTTGATGCTGTGGCGAATTAATCATTTTTGTGGATTTTGATATGTGATTGTCATTGTTGTCTTGTTTTAGCCTCCTGGCAGAGGCAACCAGGTTTTTGGGTAAAATGTCCTGCTACTGGGTAAAGTTTGTGATGCCGTTGACCTTAAAGTGGAACTGCCTCCTAGAATCAACTTCTTGGTTACAAATGGCCTATGTGCCATCAGTATGAATCAGAAACATTAATTCTAGTGTCAAGATTTACTAGTAACTGTAAATAGGATAATTTTGGTCATAATGTCAGTTGTGTCCAAAACAAGATGTGGAAATGAGTGTCACGACGGGTATGGATGGCTTACATGCCCACTTTTGCCAATTACACTACTGTTCAAAAGTTTGGGGTCACTTAGAAATGACCTTGTTTTTGAAAGAAAAGCTATTTTTTTGTCCATTCAAATAACATCAAATTGATCAGAAATACAGTGTAGACATTGTTAATGTTGTAAATGACTATTGTAGCTGGAAACGGCAGATTTTTGATGGTATATCTACATAGGCGTACAGAGGCCCATTATCAGCAACCATCACTCCTGTGTTCCAATGTCACGTTGTGTTAGCTACTCCAAGTTTATAATTTTAAAAGGCCAAATGATCTTTAGACCTTCCTGCAGTCAGCATGCCAATTGCACGCACCATCAAAACTTGAGACATCTGTGACATTGTGTTGTGTGACAAAACTGCTCATTTTAGTGGCCTTTTATTGTCCCCAGCACAAGGGGCACCTGTGTAATGATCATGACGTTTAATCAGCTTCATTGATATGCCACACCTGTCAGGTGGATACATTATCTTGGCAAAGGAGAAATGCTCACTAACAGGCATGTAAATAAGCTTTTTGTGCATATGGAAAATTTTGAGGATCATTTATTTCAGCTCATGAAACATGGGAACAAAACTTAACCTGTTACGTTTATAGTAAAGACATACTGTAATAAAACATTTGGAGAGTGAGTATGTATGTATGTGTGTATGTGTGTATGTGTGTGTGTGTGTGTGTGTATGTATGTGTGTGTGTGTGTGTGTGTGTGTGTGTGTGTATGTATGTATCATTCATTTTTGCTCATCTTTATCAAGGATGTCAATCATTTCAGACCCCACTTTACATACAGCACAAACATTTACACTTATAACAAAATTACCCTTGAAAGTGACTTTGCTGATATACTCCATAATTTGACACTTAAAAAATACTAATCCAATACATTGCAACATCTCTTAAAAAATGTAAAACTTCTTCAACACCCTTGCTTTAGTTCCAAGAAAACAAGTGAAATCTCAGCTGCCAACAACTCTGAACGGTAATACATGCAGCTGTATTCTATGGAATGGAATTTACAAGGGGAGTAATTACGAGACAGTGCTGCAGACCGCATTGAGAGAGGGAATGTAGTATTTGATGGAGCAGCCGCCCAGCTCTCATTGTGTAGTTCATTAAAACAGTGCAGCAGCTGTACAGTAAAACATGAATACTCCCAGTAGTGGCAGCATGGAGGCCGGGCGGACGGTTAGCCCCCCCCCGTGGTTACACATGATTTATTTAATGTTGATCATGTCGCCAGTGCCCGGGGCTCCATTACCTGAGTTCCAGACTACACTCTGATTGTTAGTTTGCTTTAGTTCTCTTGTTAAAGTCAGAATTTTTTCAATAATATTTTTGGGAAAATGGTTGGTGATGTCACCATATCGTTAAGGGTGACATTTCCCTGTCGCAATGGCACACATGCTGTGAGTGTGTGAGCGTGAACGTTTTAAATATACAGAATGAGCAAAATCTATCCAATGTAACCTAGAGGGGTTGGGTTTAATGCGGAAGACACATTGAGTTGTCCAACTGACTAGGTATCCCCCTTTCCCTTTATGCTGTAACTTTTCCTCTCTGCAAGGAACCATGAGGATCTTGCTCTTTCCCAACAATGCAGTAGTATTAGAAAATATTTATAAACAAGTCAAGTGGAACAAAAACACAAGAAATAGGAATAAGAACAACACAGGAAAGTAAGTGAGCTATATGCAGGGTCAGTGCCAATACCATATTTGCAGGGATACTGGAGTGGTAGGGTAAGGTAAATGGGTATGCATGTGTATAGAGTCAGTATGAGTGAGTGAGTGAGTGAGTGAGTGAGTAGAATGTGCATAGAGTGAGTGTGTGAGTGTGCATAGGGACAGTGCAAAAATAAAATAGAAGGGTCAATGCAGATAGTCCATGTAGCCAATTTACACAAACATGCTATTCAATCATTTCATCCAAACTGCTCTTTGTAGCCAGGCACTAAAGTAAAACTTGGTTCTATTTTTGATGCTTGACGCCCTGCAAGTCCTGCCCCTCCCATCTCCTCATTGGATTATAGGAGCATGTGTGACTCACCACCTGGATTTGGTTTTATGTAGCAAAATTTTAAAAAGTGTTCTTTACATTTCAGAAAAGTAGACTCAGAGCTACAAAATTGTATATCATATACTGCATTTTTGAGGAACAATGGGAAAGTAATTCTGCTTTGAAAGTTGATAAACTTGCGCCACAGAAGGGGCAGATGAAGAGGCAATCTCAATTGGGAGGGAGGAGGGGAGGTCGTCAGTGACCTGGCAGTGTGGTGCCAGGACAACATACTCTCCCTCAATGTCAGTAAGACCAAGGAGCTGATTGTGGGGGGTGTGGACAGCCTAGTACATCACTGGGGCAAAGCTCCCTTCTATCCAGGATATATTTCAGGCGACGTGAAAGGAAGGCCCGGAAAATTGTTAGACTCCAGCCACCCAAGCTATAGACTCTTCAATTTGCTTCCGCACGGCAAGCGGTACCGGCGCATCAAGTCTGACACCAACAGGCTGCTGAACAGTTTCTATCCACTATGCACCGACAGAGATAAACACCTCTCTGGGAAGAGGAAGGGCGGGGGCGTATGCTTCATGATTAACAACTCATGGTGTAATCATAAGAACATACAGGAACTCAAGTCCAAAACCCTCCCCCACCCTCCATTCGGCAAATATAACCACAACGCCATCTTGCTCCTACCGTCTTTATAGGTAAAAACTCAAACAGGATGTATCAGTGGCTAGAACCATTCAATGCTGGTCCGACTAATCGGAAGCCAAGCTTCAAGATTATTTTGATCACACGGACTGGGAAATGTTCCGGGAAGCATCAAGAGAACAACATCGACCTATATGCTGACTCGGTGAATGTGTTAATAAAGAAGTGCATTGGAGATGTTGTACCCACTGTTACTATTAAAACTTACCATAACCAGAAACCGTGGATGGATGGCGGGGTGTACAGGAAATCAGGGACCACAAAAACAAAATCAGCTATGTCCCGGACACTGACGTCACACTTCCAGACAAACTAAACACCTTCTTTGCCCACTTTGATGATAATAAAGTGCCACCATTGCGCACCCCCCCCCCCCCCTCCCTCAGGTCCTGTTGAAAAGCAAATGATAGTGGGACTAAGCGCAAACCAGATGCGATGGCGTATCGCTGTGGTAGCCATGCTGGTTAAGTGTGCCTCGGCGATCGTCCGTTCACCTACTCAACGTCTCACAAATACATCGCGGTTGGAACCAAAAATCTCAAATTTGGACAGATTTCTACCAGTCTAATGTCCATTGCTCGTGTTTCTTAGCCCATGCAAATCTTTTCCTCTTATTATTAGTGTCCTTTAGTAGTGGTTTCTTTGCAGCAATTCGACCACGAAGGCCTGATTCATGCAGTCTCCTCTGAACAGTTGATGTTGAGATGCATCTGTTACTTGAACTCTGTGAAGCATTTATTTGGGCTGCAATTTCTGAGGCTGATAACTCTAATGAACTTATCCTCTGCAGCAGAGGTAACTCTGGGCCTTTCCATTCCTGTGGCGGTCCTCATGAGCGACAGTTTCATCATAGCGCTTGATGGTTTTTGCAATGGCACTTGAAGAAGCGTTTAAAGTTCTTGAAATGTTCCAGATTGACTGCCCTTCATGTCCTAAAGTAATGATGAACTGTCACCTCTCTTTGCTTATTTGAGCTGTTCTTGCCATAATATGAACTTGGTCTTTTACCAAATAGGGCTATCTTCTGTATACCACCCCTACCTTGTCACAAACACATTAAGAAGGAAAGAAATTCCACAAATAGACTTTTAACAAGGCACACCTGTTAATTGAAATGCATTTCAGGTGACTACCTCATGAAGCTGGTTGAGAGAATGCCAAGCATGTGCAAAGCTGTCATCAAGGCAAAGGGTAGCTACTTTGAAGAATTTCAAATATATGTTGAATTGTTTAACGCTGTTTTTGTTACTACATGATTCCATATGGGTTATTTAAACGTTTTGATGTCTTCACTATTATTCTACAATGTCAAAAATGGTAAAAATAAAGAAAAACTGTTGAATGAGTAGGTGTGCCAAAACATTTGACTAGTACTGTATATTATTTAGTATATGTAAAGACAAGATAAAATTAAGAAAAGTCTTAACAGGTGAGAATGTTAGCACTTGTAAATGATGCCCAGTGTGTGCAGACTCAGGCAAGAAACAGCATATGCATTTTTTTGCGATTCTTTTCAAATCATAGTCACATGCACCATGTAGACTAGCCCATAGGTCTTTATGTTTAAGGTTTGTATCACAACTGAAGGGACAGCAGAGCTCATAGCCTACAGAACCTAGTAGTGAAACATGTTCCTATAAGCCCAGTAATTGCACATTTACATGAGAAAACAGAGTTTTAACTGGACACTATTTAAAAGAGGATCCCAGCTTTCCGGTGCTGCTATATTTATTGCTCAAATCTTAATATTAAGCACATTAATCTGCTTTACAACCGGTGTCCCATCAGCTTTCTATAGGCTAGGCCTGTCACACCCTGAATTGTTTCACCTGTCTTTGTGCTGGTCTCCACCCTCCACCAGGTGTCTCCTATCTCCCCTCTTTATCCCCTGTGTATTTATACCTGGTTTTCTGTTTGTCTGTTACCAGTTTGTCTTATCCCGTCAAGTCCTACCAGCATGTTCCCATGTTTCTTATGCGCTAGTTTTTCTTCATCTTCACAGTTCTGACCTGCCTGTCCTGATCCTGCCTGCCGTCCTGTACCTGCCTGACTCTAATTTGGATTACGACCCTGCCTTGACTTACCTTTTGCCTGTCCCTTGAACTATAATAAACTCAGATTCGTACTATATGCCTCGTGTTTGCATCTGGGTCTTAGCCTGAGCCTTGATAAGGCCTAATATATTTATTTCTTAACTTTCCTAATATTAAGCACATTGCTTCGCTTTAGAACTGGCGTAGCCTACTTGGCTGGCATATTTTTTTTAAACGTAAACGTGGGAAGAGATTCCTCCATTAGCTTTTCGAGTGCAGGCTACTGATGACATGATTTTTTTGTGGATGAAAATACTTCCACATATATTAGTATGGTAAAGACCAGATTAAATTGAGAATAGTCTGCTGGTTGAGAATATTATCAAATGCTTGTCAAATTGTGTATGAGATGCAAATTTTTCAAATCATCATACATTTTTATCACATTTTTTTGAACCTTTATTTAACTAGGCAAGTCAGTTAAGAACACATTTTAATTTACAATGACGGCCTAGGAACACCGGGTTAACTGCATTGTTCAGGGGCAGAACGACTTTTAGCTTGGGATTCGAGCTAGCAACCTTTCGGTTACTGGCTCAACGCTCTAACCACTAGGCTACCTGCCACCCCAAAAGAGTTGCATCATGCAGCCTTAGAATGTATTAGAACTCAAAACATATTGCCTAAGGTTTGTATCACGACTAAAGTTACATAAATAACTATACTGAGCATATAGGAGGACCTGTTTCAAATGAGCACTTTGTTAACTTCTTGGTGACAGGGGGCAGTATTTTCACGTCCGGATGAAATGCATGCCCAAATTCAACTGCCTGCTACTCATCCCCAGAAGATAAGATATGCATATTATTAGTGGATTTGGATAGAAAACACTCTGAAGTTTCAAAAACTGTTTGAATCATGTCTGTGAGTATAATAGAAGTTTTCATTGGGAATCCAGATTTCTAAGGGACCTTCTTGCAGTTCCTACCGCTTCCACTGGATGTCACCAGTCTTTAGAAATTGGTTGAGGTTTTTCCTTTGTGTAATGAAGAAGTAGCCCTGTTCAAACCGAGGGTCACTTCAAGTGTACTGTTAGATAGAGGTGCGTGACCAGAAAGGTAGCGTCAGTTTGTTTTCTTCCTGTATTGAACACAGATCATCCCGTCTTCAATTTGATCGATTATTTACTTTAAAAAATACCTAAAGTTGTATTAAAAAAGTAGTTTGAAATATTTTGGAAAAGTTTACAGGTAACTTTTGAGATATTTTGTAGCAAGTTGGAACCGGTGTTTTTCTGGATCAAACACGAGAAATAAATTAACATTTTGGATAAATATCGATGGAATTAATCAAACAAAAAGGACCATTTGTGATGTTTATGGGAGTGCCAACAAAAGAAGCTCGTCAAAGGTAAGGCATGATTTATATTTTCATTTCTGCGTTGTGTCCCGCCTGCAGGGTTGAAATATGTTTTCTCTCTTTGTTTATGAAGGTGCTACTCTCAGATAATTGCATCATTTACTTTCGCCGAAAAGCCTTTTTGAAATCTGACATGTTGGCTGGATTCACAACACAAGTAGCTTTAATTTGGTGTCTTACATGTGTGATTTCATGAAAGTTTGATTTTTATAGTAATTTATTTCAATTTGGCGCTCTGCATTTTCACTGGCCTTTGGCCAGGTGGGACGCTAGCGTCCCACATATCCCAGAAGTTAAACGCTCAACACAGAAGAGTTGCATGTGCACACTCCCTTGCGCTTCTTGACACACTGCTCGTTTAACCCGGAAGCCAGCCGCACCAATGTGTCAGAGAAAACACCGTACAACTGGCGACCATGTCAGCATGCATGCACCAGACCCTCCACAGGAGTCACTAGAGCGCGATAGGACAAGGACATCCCCTAACCCGGACGATGCTGGGCCAAAGGGTGCGTAGCCTCATGGGTCTACGGGTCGCTGCTGGCTGTGACACAGCCCGGGATCAAACCTGGATCTGTAGTGACACCTCAATCACTGCAGTGCCTTAGACCACTGCGCGCCTCGGGAGGCCCTTACATTTTGGCTTTTGATTGGGACAGCGGCAAACCTTCACTGTGGGGACAATGTTGGCTATGCATTTCCTAATGAAGCCAATGAAGGAAGTGCTTAGCCCGATGCTATCGGCGGAGTCCCAGAACATATTCCAATTACCACCGTGTCTTTGCGAGAGGAAAACGTCCGTTTGTCAGAAATGGATCATTGTATGTTTCTTTAAAAGAAGAATATCATGCGTATTTGTTCCTTAGATAATGTATGTAATATTTTGAGAAACACATTAGGAACCAAAATCATCTGACATGAATTGAGTCAGAACTTAACTTGCATACAAACAACAACAAATCTATGAGCATTAAAGCATTGGTTCAGTACTTTTTCCCAAACTGCTGAGAAGTCTTTTAATTTGGCTGCATGATTTATGCTGAATAGAGTAAAAAACTTTGAACATCATTCTCTCTGGGTCTGTTGGTTAATGGAACAAACAGATTCATACACGTCTGGACCTACTGTAGAGAAACTCAATGTTTCCCTTGTGGAGGGAGTTAAGAATGGTGCATAGAAATGCCAGGTGTCCACAGAAAACGTGGCTAATATGACAGGATTCTAAGCTCTGCCCTTCAATACATTGTAGGAAAGTATGCCGTAAAAAAAGGCCATTGGGGTTGTTTGAGTTAGTTGAATAATTGAGAACATTTATTTGGCATAGAGACATGTTTAGCTCTTTCAGTGATTCCACTCTCTCATTCCAAAGTTCTATAACTTCATCCCCTATAATAGTGACCTGGCGCCGTTTTGGCACCGGTGTCAATCCAAAATGTTGGTCGGTATGAAGTCACTCCTTTTGTAACAGTGTTCTTTCAGTGCTGTCCTTTCTTCTGGGGAGAGAGGGACAAGGTTGTCCAAATTAATTGGATCAATGATTAAGAGGGAGCCATCTCACTTGACTAGGCTTAGACAATAGGCGCAAAAATACTCTACATAGGAGCCAGTGGTAAATTTACACTTGAATTACATAAGGAAGAATAGGCAAGATAAAGCAGTGAATGCCTATCTGTGTGGGGTCTACATGGAGGTCCTTTGCCTTTGCTCACACATTGTTGTTGACATGAGGGACTTGAACCTCTTGGGATATTCATTTGGGGAAGAGATGAATGTAGGACAGTCTCAGTAAATGTGTTTTTCCCCTCATACAAATACTCAACAGGCTATCTTTCCCAGTACTTCTACCGCTCAACCTGGTCAAGTCTCGCTACAAATGGCATAAAAAAGGCATTTGTTTGAAATGCATTGGTTTCTGTTATTTAAAACATGGTATTTAAATTCAGTGATTTGTCCCGAATGAACATGGTCCGACATCAGGCCTACAGATGTACTATCAGATAAACATCTAGCACTAAATGGGAACGCAATCTCTGCAAACCAAATGTAACTGTATGCTTGAGATCTAAGGTTGTCGATATTTGCAGTAATGTCAATGGATAAAGTGCATGGAAGTTTTGTGTTTCTCAATGAAGAATGTTGTCTTCAAAGTTTGCAACCTGGCAACTCGTTGGCCCATAGCCACTAAATCACTCCCAGCTTCTGCGTCCTCTTGCTGTTGAGAGAATGCACTTTCAGTCAACCTACCTAGAAAAATAAAAGGTATACAAAAGAGGGCACTCACTGCCGGGTTTCTAAATGGACTTCATAACAACATGATGAATGAAGAAATTTCACACCGCATTCCTTTGGGGGAAACCAGAAGTGATTTTTCCTCTCTCAAAAAAACCACTCGTAATTGTACTTGAGTTGACGAGCTTAGATAAAGATAATTTAGCAAAATGGGGAAAAAAATGTAAAAGAAAATATCTGGTTTCAAATCACATGTTCATAAATCGGTGGGAATGTGTATTTCATTGATACTAGTCACTATTTGATCGAGCTAGCTAATTGGGTGCATTCCACTAGGGAAGAATATATGATTAGACCAAAACAAACCAGTAAGGGGTATCTTTCACAATTCTTCTAAAATATAAATTTATCATTCTAAATTCTCAACCCCGTTGGGAAATGTCAAACCAAGCATCTGTTGGTATGGCAACAGCACCGCCCTCAACCGCATGGCACTACAGAGGGTTGTGCGGACAGCCCAGTACATCACTGGGGCAGAGCACCCTGCAATCCAAGACCTCTATATCAGGTAGTGTGAAAAGAAGGCCCAGAAAATCGTCAAAGACCCCAACCACCCAAGCCAAAGACTATTTTCTCTGCTGCCGGTACCGGTGAATCAAGTCCGACACCAACAGGCTCTTGAACGTCTTCTACCGCCTATCAATACAACTAATAAATAGCTAAACAGACTGAGTTTACGTTTAATCTCTGCACACTCACAGGGCCCTATACACTCACACACACTGTCACACCAACACACAAACACTCACTCCATCATTTGCTCACTCACACATAATATGCACATACATTTATACAGACTCTACACACCCACTCACATGAAAACTGTTGCTACTCTGTTTATCTTATAGCCTGTCCCCTTACATATCTACCTCTAACCCTACAGTATGCCTGCACATGTAAATATGGAATTGGATCTGACTTTTTAAATATTTTCTGTATACAGTATGCATACCTAATTACTTTGTGTATTCAATATTCTTATTTCTTGTGTGTTTTTCTTTCTTTCTAGTAACACATTGTTATGGATTACTCCATTGTTGGGTTTTGACTTTGCAGGAAAGGCATTTCACTGTAATTGCGCATGTGACATTAAAACTTAAAAGGCACCCCTATTTCAACGCAATTCATGCCCTAGAGCAGAAATACTCGTTTATGTTCCACCTCCGATAATGGTGATTTCCACTTGGAGTCCAGAAACATAAACAAACAGGGAACTGACAGCTGTGAGTGAAGTTTTCTAGCTTCCTAACCTTATCTAGCTAGCTAACGTTATCGGTTGTTGATGTGTTTTTTTTTTTTTTTATAACTACACCGTATTTAAAAGATTAGCCAGCTGGCTAGGCTATGCTGCTTCTGGAGCTGGATTTGTCATAAGCATTTAGTGAAGACTTCACCACAAATGGAAACCAGTATCTTTGTCGTCGTCATTTATTTTTACCTTTGGTATCTTGAATAACAGACATACGTTTCTCTACATTGCAATGGACACGGTGCAACCTTTGGTAGGTAGGCTGCTGGCAGGCTTCAGCAAAGCCAAGTCAGTCCTTGCTCATGGTTCTCAAAAGGAAGTGAAATGATAAGACTACAATGACTTTGCACGTTGCAAATAACATGTAACAACGCCATGAGCGCATTGGACATGAAACATCAATACAAATGTTCTTCTGCGTGTGCCTGTTAATTATAAAGATAGACACTGTGGTTTCGAGCTGCACCAATCAAAGTAGTGAAATGTGTAATGAAGCAGGAATTTAGTGGTCAAAACCAGTCATCTTGGAGCAACGGGGGGAGCAGGGTTGCAAAATGCAAACATATTCCTCGATTATACCGTTTGTAAAATGGTCAGATATATATATATACATATATATGTTTTTAATACAGACTAGCTCAAACATAAGTGAAAATTGACAAAAATGGAGAGGTGCAAAAACATAAATTTGCACCCCATATTTGTATCTGTTCCATAGCTCAGGAGACCAAGTAGACACAAGAATGTTCGGCTAAACTCAGTAGCGAAGAAGAATAACTTTGCAGCTGTTTCTGATTAATAAACAATGCCATGCTGGTGGGTGTTAACATTCAAATAAACCCCAGCTCTCAAAAGAAACTGAAAAGTATTAGCCCTTCGGATTTCCCACTTCACGCCCAAATATATCATCATTTGACGAAAATGATGACTTGTTAACTTCAATCGTTGTGCAACATCATGGGTAAGCTCTAGGCATTGTGTTTCAGCTGAAAACAATAGAATTTTGCTCTTCCAAAAAAACAATAAAAAAAAACAACATGTTTTTATTGTCAGTCAAAAAGGAGCCCAATGGCTTGCACAGCTCTCAAAGTATGTGCAGATGGTGGAACACAGGAAGGAGGGACAACAAAGAGAAGTGGGCAGGATGAAGGGATGGGGAGTTGGAGAAATGAAAATGTATTGTGTATTAGTGTCAAATCTGCGGGAGAGAGCTCACAAAGGCCTCCTCAACCTCCATTGGCAGGCTAATTGAGTTAATGATGCATGTTCCCTATCCAGTAGCCCCAGCCATCTGTCCCTACAGTACATAATTCCATTAAGTAGCTGCAGGTGAGTGTGCTGCAATTACCTTAAATCCACCATTTTGAAATGCTAGCGCTACAGAGTGGATGAAAAAACAAGCTGGTCATGGTATACAACTAATTGTTCCATTACACTAAATGCTGAGTGCACAAAGGATAATCAGACGGCTCTGTTGGTTCTTTGCCGCCAAATAACATGCTACATAAATACTGTTTGTCTGTTTCGGGTGCTGATGTGTCTAAACCGTCAAACAATGTCAAAACACCTGCATGCGTAGAGATGTGGGTCATTCCATGAAATTAGTCCCTTTGATATTAGTAGAGAATTCAATAAATCGTATTTTTAAGATGAATATGCATTTTGACATGTCCATCCATCAATCCACTTCATTCACAAATTTCTCCATCATTGAAAAGCCCTAGTTTTTCTGTTGCTTTGACAGTCATTTCTGAAGATTATTATTTATTTCATATTAATTAGTGCGGCAGGGTAGCCTAGTGGTTAGAGCGTTGGACTAGTAACCGGAAGGTTGAGAGTTCAAACCACCGCGCTGACAAGGTACAAATCTGTCGTTCTGCCCCTGAACCGACAGGTAACCCACTGTTCCTAGGATGTCATTGAAAATAAGAATTTGTTCTTAACTGACTTGCCTAGTTAAATAAAGGTAAAATTTAAAAAGTGATTCATTTACATCTGTCCCTCATTTTAAGGTCAACCCTGTTCCGTGAACTGAACTCTCGTTTTAATATGGTAAAACTATTCCTTTCAAAAGAAACATTTACCATATAGTCAAACCATAGAGTAAAAGCAGGTAAGCTGTTTCTATTCTTTTTAGCAATTTTCTGGTGTTTTGTGGAGGAAAACTAAGCAGGTTGAGCATAACACATCAACTCTGTTACCCATAGACAGAAAGGCTAGAAATAGTTTACTAATTACATTTTTTGGGGTGAAGCTTGCATTCCCCGTCACAAGGCATATTTAAGAAGAAATCATCGACCCCGTCACGGTCAACCCTGCTACTTTTTTTTGCCATTTAATATGCAATTACTGTAGTCATTTTGTTATTTAACCCCTTGAGATTGGAAAACGTGTTTTTAAGTTAAGAATGTGGTCATTATGACAATGTTAAAATATCACAAAATCAAAAAAAATTGGGACCAAGTCGCACTTCTCAAAAGGCCCAGAATTGGTGGCCAGCCCAGTTGCCTTCACTGAAAAGCTTCCATGTGGCGAGATATTGGGAAAACTCTGTCACCGTCAGTGCAAATTGCACAGTCGGTGTTTTCTCCAGATATCCACGTGTGATATTTTATTGTCCCAATGCAAATTCATTGTGTGTGTGTGTGTGTGTGTGTGTGGTATATACCTGCGCTCTGAGTTCTTGTCCTGGGAGGGGACCGGTCTATCAGTTGGTGCTCTGTTGGACGGCTTCTTGATGTTTCTCTGTGAACAAAAATATCATAGAAATGAATCATCTTGATCATTAACACTTTACATAAGTATAGAGACAACTACACTTGGTCACATAAAGAACTGCAATAACAGTGCAAGCTGTGGTTAATGATTATCTACCCCCCAAAATGAACACCTCAGATTATTCAAAAATAATTATGCAACGGATCATTTACAACTAATTCCTAATATGTGGCTGTCTGACTTTGATTGAAAGTTAGACAATACTTTGTGAGAAAGGTCATAGTAAAACCATTCACCTTCAACTCATCCATCAGCTGATAAGGGATGAAGTCATGAGGGGGAGGGGCCAACAGTAGATTTTTGAACTTAGCTTGGCCTTCTTCCACCCTCTGATTGGCTGGAGGAGGAGTGGAGTCCTCCTCTTGTCCAGCAAAGAGTCCTGTGATTGGGGGATGTATATATTGTTTTGTACAAAAGCAGACGGAAACCGTAAGACACAAATAGCATAAACCAATTGAATACGCTATATGACATCAATTTTATAATCCTTCTGTTGTTTTTCTAGTATATTATAATTCATTGTAGCTGAACAGTTCAAGTGAAACGCTACAGCACAAGTCTGCCTTATACTTTGTCTCAGTCAGGCTGTTATTTATTTTCCTTTCGCTTTTTGGTATTGCGTCTCCCTGGAAACCACAGGCACGGTGACTCCGTATGGCATCATTTAAGGAAGCGTTAAGTGGATGAGAGCCCTTTTCTGGCAGTGCTCAGGCAGCGCTTTCTCTGGTCGAGAGGCTCATTTACTTAATGCACCCAACGCCGAAATAGCGATGACTTCAGCTAGCTAGCACACTGAGAGTGGTGGAGTGGAACCATTGGTACTGTACAATAAGGCACAAAAGCACAAAGGGGAGGGGGGGGGGATAGCTCATTAGTGCAATTTGCCGTTGTTTTTAAGAAAAGAAAACAACTCAAGAGGATACCATTTCGCAGAGAAAAATAGGATTTACCTTGATGGGGTTGATGCTAAAATAGGGGCTGCATCTCTAGATATAGAAGACCACAAGTATCTTCAGCAAATAACATCAAGTGAGCCAACATTAATGTTGTTACATGATGCTAGCCCACATGTACGACAACTGATGATATCCTAATATGGATGCAAAACACATCCCATGAGTTTACTAGTGATTGGATTTATATAGAGCTTTTCTACCAACTGAGATACTCAAAGCACTTTACATAGTAGGGGGAAAATGCACCTCATCCACCACCTGGATGATGCACAGCGACCGTTTTCTTGTGCCAGAACACTCACCACACATTAGCTAGAGGTGAGGAGTGATATACACCAATTAAGGAATGAGGGGGATGATTAGGTGGGCATGATTGAATGGGGCCAGGTTGGGAATTTAGTCATGACACCAGAGTTAATCATCCCTACTCTTACGATAAGTGCCATGGGATTTTTAATGACCACAGAATAAGGACAGATGTTTAATGTCCAATCCGAAAGACAGCACCATACACAGCGCAATATCCACTTCACTGCCCTGGGATCTCCTTAGACCAGAGGAAAGAGTGCCCCCTACTGTCCCTCCAACACCACTTCCAGCAGCATCTGGTCTCCCATCCAGGGACTGACCTGGACCAACCCTACTTAGCTTCAGAGGCAAGCCATCCGTGGGATGCAGGGTGGTAGGCTGCTGGCTAGGATCGTTTGACCTCCCGGCACTGCGCAGCCAGCGGCTAATTAGCATACTCTACTGCACCCCAGGAGAGTGAACACTGAGGGGAAGGGCAGACCGAGAAAGGGAGTGTGAGTGTGGGGAAAGAGAGAGACGAGAGGATAATGGAGAGGAGATGGGTAGAGAGGACACTGAGGGAAGAGGGGCGGGAGTGTGGGGAAAGGGAGGGAGATAGGATAATGGAAGGGAGAGATAAAGGGGTTGAGAAGGAGAGGGGTAGAGAGGACACTGAGGGAAGAGGGGCGGGAGTGTGGAGAAAGGGATGGAGAGAGGATAATGGAAGGGAGAGAGAAAGGGGTTGAGGAGGAGAGGGGTAGAGAGGACACTGAGGGAAGAGGGGCGGGAGTGTGGGGAAAGGGAGGGAGAAAGGATAATGGAAGGGAGAGAGAAAGGGGGTAAATACAGGGTTGTTGCCAAGAATCGGGGATGAAAGAGTAGGTACGGAGAGAACAATTGAGTTATGGAGAGAAGGTGTAAGTAAATTAGAGGAAAATGAGAGATAAAAGCTAGAAAGGTAGGAGAGAAGGAGTAATTAAGAGTTTACAGAAGCAGCACAATGGAGTACATTAGTGCCTGTAAAAAAACATACTGTTCAGACATAACACTGAGCATTAGCTGTGATTATATCCCATTTCATGGGCTAGTCATCACATAAGAGGTGGGCATTCTCCTCAGAGAAAATTGATTGGCTTTATCGACCTAGCAAGCTGGATTTAATCATTTGAAATTAGGTTTACAGTTAAATATTACTCACGTCTGTGTCTGCCACTCTGAATATAACCAGCCCAAGTAGACAGATTTAGCTGCAATTTTTTAAATATATACTAAATTCTCACCCACCACCAATTTGCAGCTGTCATGCTCATTGATGTCTGAAATACAACAAATCCTCACCACCCTCAATTCAAGCGTTCCGTCAACAAATACTGGGGAAGATGCCTTGAAGAGTGTTTGCTTCAAAGTATGGGAAGTTGCCCTTTTAGTGAGAAAGTGAACCATTTGACCTGTCACTAAAAATATGTATTTTACACAAAGGTTACATACTGATATACTGTCAGATAAAAATCATATCCAGATTCCGACACTGCTCTTCCTTTATCCAAAGCATTGAAAAAGACCATAATGTCACCTTATGAGAGACTCTTTTTCCAACCACGGAACAATATTCCTGACCAAAAAGTTGTTCGTTTTGATAATAGAAAATTGCATATGCCTACGCTTACTTTTTACTGTTCCGGTAAAAAGTATCAGTCTACGTCCCAAAAGGTATTTCATATGACTTCAATAGAGTAATGTAACCACGGAATATTCATGACCAAAGTCTACATCCCATAAGTTATTTCATATGACTTCAATAGAGTAATGTAACCACGGAATATTCATGACCAAAGTCTACATCCCATAAGTTATTTCATATGACTTCAATAGAGTAATGTAACCACGGAATATTCATGACCAAAGTCTACGTCCCATAAGTTATTTCATATGACTTCAATAGAGTAATGTAACCACGGAATATTCATGACCAAAGTCTACATCCCATCAGTTATTTCATATGACTTCAATAGAGTAATGTAACCACGGAATATTCATGACCAAAGTCTACGTCCCATAAGTTATTTCATATGACTTCAATAGAGTAATGTAACCACGGAATATTCATGACCAAAGTCTACGTCCCATAAGTTATTTCATATGACTTCAATAGAGTAATGTAACCACGGAATATTCATGACCAAAGTCTACGTCCCATAAGTTATTTCATATGACTTCAATAGAGTAATGTAACCACGGAACATTCATGACCAAAGTCTACGTCCCATAAGTTATTTCATATGACTTCAATAGAGTAATGTAACCACGGAACATTCATGACCAAAGTCTACGTCCCATAAGTTATTTCATATGACTTCAATAGAGTAATGTAACCACGAATATTCATGACCAAAGTCTACGTCCCATAAGTTATTTCATATGACTTCAATAGAGTAATGTAACCACGGAATATTCATGACCAAAGTCTACGTCCCATAAGTTATTTTATAAGACTTCAATAGAGTAATGTAACCACGGAATATTCATGACCAAAGTCTACGTCCCATAAGTTATTTCATATGACTTCAATAGAGTAATGTAACCACGGAATATTCATGACCAAAGTCTACGTCCCATAAGTTATTTTATATGACTTCAATAGAGTAATGTAACCACGGAATATTCATGACCAAAGTCTACGTCCCATAAGTTATTTCATATGACTTCAATAGAGTAATGTAACCACGGAATATTCATGACCAAAGTCTACGTCCCATAAGTTATTTCATATGACTTCAATAGCGTAATGTAACCACTGAATATTTGTGACCGAAAAGTTGTGCAATTTTCTGTTATCAGAATGAACAAGCCTCCGCATGGCCTACTTTTTCCAGGAACAGCAACAAATAAAATGCCTACTTGGAGAATAGCTACATTACATTTTACATTACATTTAAGTCATTTAGCATATGCTCTTATCCAGAGCGACTTACAAATTGGTGAATTCACCTTCTGACATCCAGTGGAACAGCCACTTTACAATAGTGCATCTAAATCATTTAAAGGGGGGGGGTGAGAAGGATTACTTATCCTATCCTAGGTATTCCTTGAAGAGGTGGGGTTTCAGGTCTCTCCGGAAGGTGGTGATTGACGCCGCTGTCCTGGCGTCGTGAGGGAGTTTGTTCCACCATTGGGGGGCCAGAGCAGCGAACAGTTTTGACTGGGCTGAGCGGGAACTGTACTTCCTCAGTGGTAGGGAGGCGAGCAGGCCAGAGGTGGATGAACGCAGTGCCCTTGTTTGGGTGTAGGGCCTGATCAGAGCCTGGAGGTACTGCGGTGCCGTTCCCCTCACAGCTCCGTAGGCAAGCACCATGGTCTTGTAGCGGATGCGAGCTTCAACTGGAAGCCAGTGGGAGAGAGCGGAGGAGCGGGGTGACGTGAGAGAACTTGGGAAGGTTGAACACCAGACGGGCTGCGGCGTTCTGGATGAGTTGTAAGGGTTTAATGGCACAGGCAGGGAGCCCAGCCAACAGCGAGTTGCAGTAATCCAGACGGGAGATGACAAGTGCCTGGATTAGGACCTGCGCCGCTTCCTGTGTGAGGCAGGGTCGTACTCTGCGGATGTTGTAGAGCATGAACCTACAGGAACGGGCCACCGCCATGATGTTGGTTGAGAACGACAGGGTGTTGTCCAGGATCACGCCAAGGTTCTTAGCGCTCTGGGAGGAGGACACAATGGAGTTGTCAACCGTGATGGCGAGATCATGGAACGGGCAGTCCTTCCCCGGGAGGAAGAGCAGCTCCGTCTTGCCGAGGTTCAGCTTGAGGTGGTGATCCGTCAACATGGGTGAAAATGTCTCACTTTGTACTGTAAGTTCAATAGAGTTACAGGGGGGTTGAAAGGGCTTCATAAATTGACCTTCCACATCAAGTCAAGTCAGAACAAAACAGGCATATAAGGACAGGCGGGCTTACTTCAGGTGAACTGCCATCTCATCTTGATAAGTAGTTTTTCTACTGAACTGTCATTACTTGCTGTTACTGAAGTTGAATAAGTCATGAAAGTTAAATGTAAAGCGGTGATTAAAAGCATAATACATTGGAGGTAAACAATCATCTGTAATGGATGAGTGTGTGAGATCATTTTGTTGTCAATAGACACATTCCAATTATCATATAGTAAATTATCAACTTAGAAATTCGAGATTCACTCAGAGCACGGGGCGTCTATTGCTCTAATTATGCTGTGCCGCCTTGTCATCCCTTATGTCACCAAACTGCTGTCTCTAACCTCTTCCTTTTCTTCAGTCAACAGTCAGTCAATAGCTCCAAAACCAGTGCAATCCATTCTCCAACATCCGTCCTTGTACTGACAGGCTATTGCGACTCAACACTCTTTTCAAAACATTGTTTTTAGTGTGGTTGTATACTCTGGCTGCTGTCAGATTGTTTGGGTGTGAGAGCCCAGCAGGTCCTGTAACGGTTCAGTTCAAATGTAAGCAATAGGGTCGTGACCTCAACATCAAGGTGTCACTTTTAATAACACTGAAACACAAGAGGAAAGCCAGGTGAAGGACTATCGCACCGAGCTGTTTTGCCAGAGAAGAGCCTTCAAGACAGTCAGTCACCAAAAACCTGCCTGTGATAATAAAACACCTATTCAGCTAGACTGACAACTCCTGTTGGAAAAGGATCCATTAAAAGGTATCTGTTCTCAAAATGTTCATGCAATACCTTCCCCTTTAAAAGGTTAGACAAAGATTGATTGGTCAAAATACAGAGGTATACAGAGCTGGGGTTTTACTTTTAAATTCAGACAAACCCATTTTTTATTTTACCTTTATGTGTGGCTCAGTCGGTAGAGCATGGCGCTTGCAACGCCAAGCGTCGTGGGTTCGATTCCCGCTAGGACCACCCATATGTAAAAAGTAGTGGCCCCAGCCAACTTGTAAGTCGCTTTGGACAAAAGCGTCTGCTAAATGGGATATATATAAGAACAAATTCTTATTTTCAATGACGGCCTGGGAACAGTGGGTTAACTGCCTGTTCAGGGGCAGAACGACAGATTTGTACCTTGTCAGCTCGGGGGTTTGAACTCGCAACCTTCCGGTTGCTAGTCCAACGCTCTAACCACTAGGCTACCCTGCCGCCCCATTAACCATGAACCCTAAAAATCCAACAGTTTGGTCTGCATGCACGACTCAATCAAGATCTGCTGGGCACCTCCCATTGCAATAGCAACAGGGACACACCCATATTTAATTAAATTAGCAGCGCTCTAACTGCAAGGTCTCCTCATCCACGGCCAGAGGAACAGCAGTGAAAGTGGGAGGAGGGGGAGGAGTGACGTTGTGGCTGCAAAGGCAGTATAGCACTTATTTCCCAATGCCAGAAATGCATAATAGTAACTTGGAGCACCCCAAAAAAAACATTTCCAAATGACAAACTGAGGTTAACTTCAAATCAGCTCTAACTTCGGAAACAATCCCACAACGCCCTGCGGTCAGCGTCACATGGTGAATGAAAAACGTAGTAAAAACGTGGGATACATTTGTGAGAATGAGGTGGGTGAATTGGACGTCTCGTCAATCTGCGAGGCAAATCTAATTCCTGAAAAATCCCACAGCTATCAGTAATGGAAGGAAGGCTTCAGCAAGAAGTTGCTTCTCAAAGTAGATGCTGTCCCTACCATTAACGTGGCTTCTAAAACATCTCAAACAGCCAGTAGCACTAGCAGAGACTGAGCATTGTCACTGGCATGGAAGTAAACCGGGTAAATGTAAGCAGCATTTCAGAGAAGCCCAGCAGCCAGGCTTTCTTTGGAGGTGTGGATTGTGGATTTTGGTCAATTTGGAAAGTTAATTTCTGGAGCTCACCGTGAATTGTGTTTTGGGAGCTGCTGGCTGTCTGTACTCGGGCTCTGTGTGTGTGTGTGTGTGTGTGTGTGTGTGTGTGTGTGTGTGTGTGTGTGTGTGGATGGTTCGTCAGATGGATCCACGCGGGTGGATGGTGACCTCCAGCATAATTTTATTCTGCTATATCTGCTAGGGCATCTCGAATATATTGCCTACAGTCCAACAGATTTTAGGAATGGAATATGGAAGCCATAGTTTTTAATGTGTTTGTGGTGGCTGCAAGTTGCGATAATTCGGTCATTCTGTGGCTCTGGGGGAGTTTTCTATACGGTTTTCTGAGTGCGGGCTAAACTGAAATGTAATCCTTCGGGCCATGGATCTGATCGTGGATCGGATAGCATTTCGGAGAAGCCCCAGAGCCATGCTTTCTTTGTAGGGGTGGATTGTATATTTTAGGATCAATGTGGTCAGTTGCTTTTTGTTGAAGCAGATTACATTAGCTTGCTATAGCTAGCTATCCTCTTCCACCATTTCTGAATCAATTTGTGGCTATCCTTCTAGCTATCAAAATAAGTGAGCTAGATTTTGTTTGTGTACTGCCATATGTCGATAACATAGCTATGTTTGTCACTGGTATGGGCTAGTAAATATCCTAAACCTATCCAGTTCGACAGTCATAGACAAGCTAAAACCGTGGAGAGGAGCAGGATAGAATTCACTTTCTGTTTCATCTGCTGCTGGCTTGTTAATGTTCACTCATAACTTTTTACACACGTAAATTGATGAAATTCTATAAATATTGTAATTGTGTCAATATGTTGTGAATATTGTAGAAAAATCCTCACAGCCACTGGGTGAGCATCAGCTTGCCATGTACAGTAGAGTACAGGCAATATGTTCCTCCACCGTGCAAATCATAGAAATTACCATCTTGCATTCGGGACTTTCCGGCAGCCTTATATGCAGAGAGCATAAATTGTACAATTGTAAACTTAAAAAATAATTGTTCAAGTTAGAACCCACACAAATGAGTTAATATACAGCACCAACTACATATCTGATAAGGTCCGTTATCTACTACCTGGACTTGAAGTGGGGGAAAACACGGCCCATTCATTTTCAAATCAAGCATTCCCTACCGTGCACCAGTTTTGTCCTTAGCCGTAAAGGGATTGACATGGAGCATATGGTCCCTGTGTTTCAAATCCGAGGCCTTGTTTTACCAACTCCCCTCAGGTTTAATGCCTGTGTCTGGGTGTGTGTGCTTCGCTACAGCCAATTAACATGCCGGAGTGACAAGCTGCAAATCACAGCACAGAATATGCCTGAGCCTGCCTCTCTAATTGCCGGGATTTCTCATTAACTTAAGTAAGAGTGTTGGTGCAGGACAGCTCAGCATGTTGTCCCTTACACAATGCAACCAGTTTTGTCAATAACTGAGGGGAATATGGATTGCTTACACGCGGACGAGAAATGCATTTTTGATGCGTTTTGACAGGGACATGCATAAAACGTGCATTTGAATTTTACATTTACATTTTTTACACTCTGACTTACAGTAGTGAAAGCATATATGTTCATAATGTTCCCTCGTGTGAATCGAACCCACAACCCTGGCGTTGCAAGCGCCATGCTCTACCAACTGAGCCACACGGAACCCTTTTAGTTTTCAATTTTAGTTTGAGCCTTTACTTTGTAACCATAATGAATGATGAGTGGAGCACAAATGGTGATGATCCTCCCTTTCAATTGATCCAAGTATGTGAGCGAAGCATGCCCAATTTGACTGGAGTGAGGCCTTCTCGCCAGCTTCAATTTCGCTCCAGTACCGCTCACTTCACTCTGCGAGCTCAAGGCATGACCAGCCCAGCATGCATTTGTAGGCTACTTGTGTGCTGCTATAAACCCTTGCTTGAGCTACTGTTATGGAGTTTTCAGAAAGAAACTGATAAAACAGGTGCATAATCAAGGTGACAAAGATGAGGAGGACCAAGAGCAAGAACGGGAGTGAGGTGATGTAGTGTCCACAACAAAAGAATCATTCTAGAATCTGGTAAGTTATATGCCTAAAAACCTTCAGGCCAACCACTCTGCCCAGCCTGGCAAGAGTCACCTGAAGGGTGTTGAGCATCCTCAATGTCTCAGCAAAGGCGGATATGGTATTCTCCAATTCGCCCTGATCAGTTTCACCTGTCTTTGTGCTAGTCTCCACCCCCCTCCAGGTGTTGCCCATCTTCTCCATTATCCCATGTACTCATACCTGTGTTTTCTGTTTGTCTGTTGCCAGTTGTCTTGTTTGTCAAGCTTACCAGCGTTTGTCCTGTCTGCTCCTGTCTTTTCCCAGCCTCCTTTACCAAGATAACCCATTACCTGACAGGTGTGGCATATCAAGAAGCTGATTAAACAGCATGATCATTACACACGTGCACCTTGTGCTGGGGAAAATAAAAGGCCACTCTAAAATGTAGAGTTCTGTCACACAACACCACAGATGTGAGAGGCAGCGCCGGAGAAGATGGCTGACGTTTTACGTGCGCCTAACCGATTGCGTTTTCATTTTTTGCAAGTAATTATTTTACTTATTTTGTACATAATGTTGCTGCTATGCATATATGTAAGGAACTCAATGAGCTGTATTCCGCCATAAGCAAACAGAATAACGCTCATCCAAAACGCACTCCTAGTGGCCGGGGACTTTAATGCAGGGAAACTTAAATCTGTTTTACCAAATGTCTATCAGCATGTTAGACCACCTTCGAATGGCATTGAGGAGTACACCACATCGGTCATTGGCTTCATCAATAAGTGCATCGATGACCCCCACAGTGACCGTACGTACATACCCCGACCAGAAGCTATGGATTACAGGCAAAATCCGCACTGAGCTAAAGGGTAGAGCTGCCGCTTTCAAGGAGCGGGACTCTAACCTGGAAGCTTATAAGAAATCCTGCTATGCCCTCCGACAAACCATCAAAACAGGCAAAGTGTCAATACAGGACTAAGATCGAATACAGGACTAAGAACGGCTCCGACACTCGTCAGATGTGGCAGGGCTTGCAAACCATTAGACTACAAAGGGAAGCCCAGCCGAGAGTTGCCCAGTGACACGAGCCTACCAGACAAGCTAAACTACTTCTATGCTCGCTTCGAGGCAAATAACACTGAAACATGCATGAGCGCATCAGCTGTTCTGGACGACTGTGTGATCACGCTCTCCGCAGCCGATGTGAGTAAGACCTTTAAACAGGTCAATATTCACAAGGACGCAAGTCCAGAAAGATTACCATGAAGTTTGCTGATGACACAACAGTGGTAGGCCTGATCACCGATAACTACGAGACAGCCTGTAGGGAAGAGTTCAGAGACCTGGCCGTGTGGTGCCAGGACAACAACCTCTCACTCAACGTGATCAAGACCAAGGAGATGATTGCGGACTACAGGAAAAGGATAACCGAGCACGCCCCTATTCTCGTTGACGGGGCTGTAGCGGTGCAGGAGAGCTTCAAGTTCCTTGACGTTCACATCAACAACAAACTAGAATGGTCCAAACACACCAAGACAGTAATGAAGAGGGCACGACAAAGCCTATTCCCCCTCAGGAGAGATTTGGCATGGGTCCTCAGATCCTCAAAAGGTTTTACAGCGGCACCATTGGCAACTACGCTGCAAGGCACTACATTGGGTAGTGTGTATGGCCCAGTACATCACTGGGGACAGGTTTCCTGACATCCAGGACATCAATACCAGGCGGTGTCAGAGGAAGGCCCTAAAAATTGCCAAAGACTCCAGCCACCCTAGTCAGACCGTTCTCTCTGCTACCGTACGGCAAGCGGTACCAGAGCGCCAAGTCTAGGTCCAAGAGGCGTCTTAACAGCTTCTACCCCCAAGCTATAAGACCCCCCCTCTTTTACGCAGCTGCTACTCTGTTATTATCTATGTATAGTCACTTTAATAACTCTACATACATTTACAAATGACCTCAATTACCTCGGCTAACCGATGCCCTCGCACATTGACTCTGTACCAGTAGCCCCTGTATATAGCCTCACTATTGTTATTTTACTGCTGCTGTGTAATTATTTGTTACTTTTATTTGTATTTTTTAAACTGCATTGTTGGTTAGGGGCTTGTAAGAAAGCATTTCACTGTAAGGTCTACTACACCTGTTGTATTCGGCACATGTGACTAATACAATTTGATGTCTCAAGTTATGAGGGAGTGTGCATTTGGCATCCTGACTGCAGGAATGCCCACCAGAGCTGTTGCCAGATAATTACATGTTTATTTCTCTACCATAAGCCACCTCCAACGTTGTTTTAGAGAATTTGGCAGTACGTCCAAACGGCCTCACAACACATGTAACCACGCCAGCCCAGGACCTCACCTGTGGGATCGTCTGAGATTAGTCACAAAACTGTGGGTTTGCACAACTGAAGAATTTCTGCACAAACTGTCAGAAACAGTCTCAGGGAAGCTAATTTGAGTGCTTGTTGTCCTCACCCGGGTCTTGACCTGACTGGCGTCGTAACCGACCTCAGTGGGCAAATGCTAACCAATGGCCCCCGAAACGCTGAGGAAGTGTGCTCTTCACGGATGAATCCAGGTTTCAACAGTACTGGGCAGATGGCATGGTAGTGGTGAGGTTATGGTATGGGCAGTCAAAAGCTACAGACAACAAACACAATTGCACTTCATTGATAGCGATTTGAATGCACAGAGATACCATGATGAGATCCTGAGGCCCATTGTCGTGCCATTCATCCACCACCATCACCTCATGTTTCAGAATGATAATTCACGGTCCCATGTCGCAAGGATCTGTACACAATTCCTGGAAACTGAAAATGTCTCAGTTCTTCCATGGCCTGCATACTCAGACATGTCACCCCATTGAGCATGTTTTGGATGCTCTGGATGGACGAGTACAACAGCGTGTTCCAGTTCCCGCATATTCCAGCAACTTCGCACAGCCATTGCAGAGGAGTGGAACAACATTCCACAGGCCACAATCATCAACCTGATCAAGTCTATCCGAAGGAGCGGGTGTGAGGGGCTGCCATAATCGTCTTCAGCGCCCAGGGAATGGTGAGTTAACTGTCTTGTTCAGGGGTAGAACAACAGATTTTTACCTTGTCAGCTCGGAGATTCAATCTAGCAACCTTTCGGTTACTGGCCCAACGCTCTAAACACTAGGCTACCTGCCATCCAGTCATGTGAAATCTATCGATTATGGCCCAAAGCAAACATTGGTGTCAAAGTTCTACCGCTTGCTCTGTAATACAGTATGAGTAGTATTTTAATTTCAATAAAATATATATTTTTTACATTTGATTAAAACATTTAAAAAATAAAATGAATATTTAAAACAAACTATTTTGGATTTTGCTAATTGTTCTATATTGTTGAACATATTCTATGGGTATATCAAAGTTTCAGAGTGGGATCTCTGCTAGTTTTAAAGTTATGGCCCATTTTATACAGAGGAATTGGAATAGAAGGCATTGTAACCAATCACAGCCCTTCTTTTACTCGTATCATTGCACATCAGAGCTCGTGCTGCTAGGCCACCAAAACTGGAACATGCTTAACACCCCAGCCATCCTACAATCTAAACTTGATGCCTTCAATCTCACACAAATTATCAATGAACCTACCAGGTACCTCCCCAAAGCATTAAACACGGGCACCCTCATAGATATCATCCTAACCAACTTGCCCTCTAAATACACCTCTGCTGTCAACCACGATCTCAGCGATCACTGACTCATTGCCTGCATCCGTAATGGGTCAGCGGTCAAACAACCTCCACTCATCACTGTCAAACGCTCCCTGAAACACCTCAGCGAGCAGGCCTTTCTAATCGGCCTGGTCGGGGTATCCTGGAAGGATATTGATCTCATCCCGTCAGTAGAGGATGCCTGGATATTTTTTTTAAAATGCCTTCCTAACCATCTTAAATAAACATGCCCCGTTCAAGAAATTTAGAACCAGGAACAGATATAGCCCTTGGTTCTCCCCAGACCTGACTGCCCTTAACCAACACAAAAACATCCTATGGCGTTCTGCATGAGCATCGAATAGCCCCCGTGATATGCAGCTGTTAATAATAATAATATATCCCATTTAGCAGACGCTTTTGTCCAAAGCGACTTACAAGTCGGCTGGGGCCACTACTTTTACATATGGGTGGCCCCAGCGGGAATCGAACCCACGACGCTTGGCGTTGCAAGCGCCATGCTCTACCGACTGAGCCACACAGGCTGTTCAGGGAAGCTAGAAACCATTATACACAGGCAGTTAGAAAAGCCAAGGCTAGCTTTTTCAAGCAGAAATTTGCTTCCTGCAACACTAACTCAAAAAAGTTCTGGGACACTGTAGAGTCCTTGGAGAATGAGAACACCTCCTCCCAGCTGCCCACTGCACTGAAGATAGGAAACACTGTCACCACTGATAAATCCACCATAATTGAGAATTTCAATAAGCATTTTTCTACGGCTGGCCATGCTTTGCACCTGGATACTCCTACCCCGGTCAACAGCACTGCACCCCCCACAGCAACTCGCCCAAACCTTCCCTATTTCTCCTTCTCCCAAATCCGTTCAGCTGATGTTCTGAAAGAGCTGCAAAATCTGGACCCCTACAAATCAGCCGGGCTCGACAATCTGGACCCTTTCTTTCTAAAATTATCTGCCGAAATTGTTGCCACCCCTATTACTAGCCTGTTCAACCTCTTTCGTGTCATCTGAGATTCCCAAAGATTGGAAAGCAGCTGCGGTCATCCCCCTCTTCAAAGGGGTGGGGAAACACTCTTGACCCAAACTGCTACAGACCTATATCTATCCTACCATGCCTTTCTAAGGTCTTCGAAAGCCAAGTCAACAAACAGATTACCGACCATTTCGAATCTCACCATACCTTCTCTGCTATGCAATCTTGTTTCAGAGCTGGTCATGGGTGCACCTCAGCCACGCTCAAGGTCCTAAACGATATCCGAACCGCCATCGATGAGAAACATTACTGTGCAGCCGTATTCATTGATCTGGCCAAGGCTTTCGACTCTGTCAATCACCACATCCTCATCGGCAGACTCGACAGCCTTGGTTTCTCAAATGATTGCCTCGCCTGGTTCACCAACAACTTCTCTGATAGAGTTCAGTGTATCAAATCGGAGGGTCTGCTGTCCGGAACTCTGGCAGTCTCTATGGGGCTGCCACAGGGTTCAATTCTTGGACCGACTCTCTTCTCTGTATACATCAATGAGGTCGCTCTTGCTGCTGGTGAGTCTCTGATCCACCTCTACGCAGACGACACCATTCTGTATACTTCTGGCCCTTCTTTGGACACTGTTAACCACCCTCCAGGCAAGCCTCAATGCCATACAACTCTCCTTCCGTGGCCTCCAATTGCTCTTAAATACAAGTAAAACTAAATGCATGCTCTGCAACCGATCGTTACCCGCACCTACCCGCCTGTCCAACATCACTACTCTGGACGGCTCTGACTTAGAATACGTGGACAACTACAAATACTTAGGTGTCTGGTTAGACTGTAAACTCTCCTTCCAGACCCATATCAAACATCTCCAATCCAAAGTTAAATCTAGAATTGGCTTTCCTATTTCGCAAACAAAGCATCCTTCACTCATGCTGCCAAACATACCCTTGTAAAACTGACCATCCTACCAATCCTCGACTTTGGCGATGTCATTTACAAAATAGCCTCCAATACCCTACTCAACAAATTGGATGCAGTCTATCACAGTGCAATCCGTTTTGTCACCAAAGCCCCATATACAACCCACCATTGCGACCTGTACGCTCTCGTTGGCTGGCCCTCGCTTCATACTCGTCGCCAAACCCACTGGCTCCATGTTATCTACAAGACCCTGCTAGGTAAAGTCCCCCCTTATCTCAGCTCGCTGGTCACCATAGCATCTTCCACCTGTAGCACACGCTCCAGCAGGTAAATCTCTCTAGTCACCCCCAAAACCAATTCTTTCTTTGGCCGCCTCTACTTCCAGTTCTCTGCTGCCAATGACTGGAACGGACTACACAAATCTCTGAAACTGGAAACACTTCTCTCTCACTAGCTTTAAGCACCAACTATCAGAACAGCTCACAGATTACTGCACCTGTACATAGCCCACCTATAATTTAGCCCAAACAACTACCTCTTTCCCTACTGTATTTAATTTATTTATTTTGCTCTTTTGCACCCCATTATTTTTTATTTCTACTTTTGCACATTCTTCCTTTGCAAATCTACCATTCCAGTGTTTTACTTGCTATATTGCATTTACTTTGCCACCATGGCCTTTTTTGCCTTTACCTCCCTTATCTCACCTCATTTGCTCACATCGTATATAGACTTGTTTATACTGTATTATTGACTGTATTTTTGTTTTACTCCATGTGTAACTCTGTGTCGTTGTATGTGTCGAACTGCTTTGCTTTATCTTGGCCAGGTCGCAATTGTAAATGAGAACTTGTTCTCAACTTGCCTAACTGGTTAAATAAAGGTGAAATAAACAATAAAATAAAAAAATACTGCAAATTACCAGCATAAGGTGTCCATTTTGAATCCATTTTCACATTCACTCTGTTGTAATGCTTACAAATTGGATCATAATGTATATCATAAAATGTGTTGTCAATATTCATGTTAATATTTTACAATATTCATAAATTAATGTAAAACAAAATACTATTCATATTACAGAGCAAGTGGTAAAGCTTCATTTGACACCAATTGCTGCTTTGTAGCACCTACAGATGAAATATTATGGAGTCTTAAAGGAGGCCAAGGTAAGGCCAAAATGTCAGAAATATGCCAACTTTGATACATTATTTCTCAATTATGCTTTTAGATATAAATGTCATGAAAATCCCCCAAATCCTGTCTTTTTTTGTCCTGGTTTCATATGGAATCCCTCTAAACCACAATAACGACTGTTCGTCTTCAGCCACAGCCAGGTAAAAGCCATTACGGTAGAGTAGAGTGTTGCTTCTTTAACATTACTTACCAGGTTCAACATCTATCAATGAATGTATAAAAAGGATGAAAAATTTGGGGGACATTTAAATGCATGTCTGTTTTCTGTTCCAGTCGACCGGGCACCCTTTAAGATATACATCATTTTCAAGGTATGATCCCTAAGCGAACGCCATGATTAAATCATCAGAGAGAGCGTGAAAGAGAGAGGAATAGATGGATGGATGGAGGAGGTAGAGGCTCACCTCTACAAGCACCCCACCTCTGGAGGCCAACTGAAATTACCTTGATTTATCAGGTCTGAATCACATCTGCACCCCACTCTCATAAATTCAAGGCCAAAGCTTCCAGATAGTTTTGATGATCAATAAAACATAATTGGATTTTTCACACATATTTGACCAGAAGTATTATAAACCAGATGGAAAACTGTAAATTCTGTGTTTTAATGCCCGTCAATGGCACCTTCGGTAAATAAATCTCTCTCAAATGGCTATGGGCCTTTTATGTGTGATGTACTGTACTGATAAAATGTTATAATCGTTTAAAATTGACACCTCCAATGTCTCTGGGTCTTTTCTATGGTGAGAGAAACATTCTCTCCTTGATACAGAAATAAATAAGCAGATGAAATACAGAACACCCCTTACAAAAGGATCTCCATTTATGACATTAACCATTTACACTCCACATTAAATCCCATTCAGATTTCAATAAAAGTGTTATGCGGTGTTGTACGCCATTAATCAAAAATGTATCCCAATCTTTAACAAGAGAAAACATACTCCTGAGCATCGTAAAAGAAGTGGAGAGAGAGAGCACTCCATTAAATCAATTATGTCTGCTGCCAGAGTCTAGGCGAGGGATAATTACTTAGGGAGGGCGATCAGAGACTAACCTAATGATGATGCCCTTTCTTATACTCCTAGACTTGATGAAGCTGCATCTCCTATGGGAGTGGCCTGGTGGTGAAAACACAGCAACCGTATACAGAGATGGAGAGGAAGAGAGGGGCGGGGAGAGAGAAAGAGAGTGGTAGAGAAAGAGGGGAGAGAGAGTGAGAGAAGGGAGAGAGAATGAAAGAGGGACAGTGAAAGAGGTATGAGGGAGAGAGAGATGGGGCAGGTAGCAGCGGGGGGAGGATTAGCCGTAGGGGTCAGTTGCTTTCTCACCTAGCTTAACTGCTGCGAAATGAGCCGAGGCCGTCAGGAAATTAACGAGGCGAGACGGAAGCAGCCTCGCCGGCGCTCTGACCTTCTCTCTTTTGACACACACACACACACACCCGTGCGTACAAACAAACACACGTCCTCGCAATTCATCTCGGTCTCTTGCACTGCCTCTCTCTCCCTCTCACTCCCATTTCTATGTCCTGATACTTTATCCAAGTTAATACAATTTAAGATCGGTTTCAGTAGTCATGAATGTACTCAGTTGTGCTGCTTCTGTAAACTCTTAATTACTCCCTCTTTCTCCTACTTCTCTGCCCTTCATCTCTCCTTTTCATCTCATTTACTTACTCCTTTCTCTCCTTCTCAGTTACTACATTACTTACTTCATCCTCTCTCCCTCCCCCTTTCTCTCTCGCAGCATGGAGAGCAGTGAATTATCATCCCCTGTGCATTTCCACTTAACTGAGAGGGCTTCCTTTGAACTTTACGGGCAAAGCCCTGCGCAGTCCACTGTTGTTCAGTGCAAATGAATGGGAGATGCGCTTGGGGAGCAAGAGAGAGAGAGATAAAGTAAAAGAGCTGCTTGTGCTGTCCGAAGAGAGCCTCAATGGATTTTCACTATCAGTGGCACTTTGAACAGAGATAAGCGCAAGTTCTCGACTCGAAGAAAAGATCAGGCTCGATCAAATAGCATTGATCCTCAGACCTTGGACAACAGAGAACAAACAACTGTAAATCGGTCAAAAAACAAGGGCCGCAAAAGAGCCCCTGAAGAGGAAAATAAAATACACTAATATTGTGTACTTTCACTTAATTCCAAGAGAACATCTTAATGCTGTCAATAACGACTTAACTAGAGGACTAAGCGACCATAGGGAGGAACATTGTTCAGACTAAAAATTAGATTAAGGTCATTGGTGGTGAGGTTGAGAAAGGACTCTCCTCAGAATTCTGCTGTCTATCAAAATGTACCCATATAATTGGATAGAGGGCACCAGGCTTCGAATTTCCCAGTAGCAACGACGGCTATGGCCGCCGATGACCACTTGTGTGGTTGTACTGTCCCCAAAAACAATCCATGCCTTGCGGAAAAAAAGTGGCCATAGTGCCCTTGGGCTGAATATAATAAGTATAATTCCCTTCTCCCTGCCAATCGCAGTGCTCCAAAGCACCTATCACTCAGGTGGCCCACTCAGATATCTCAATTCTGATAAGCCAATGCCGTCACATGATCGGTTCCTTTTCACAGGCCTAGCAGCTCCGAAGTAGGCTACAAGTGAAGACGGAAAAATCGGGGATGCAACGGCACACGTCCTTATCCAATTCCAAGGTGCATAGTGAAGATGTTAGAAGAACTGTCCACATTTACTTTTTGTCAGCCAACAAGATGAGTAACAAACAGCAAAAGCACAAACCTACTGTATGTCAATCTACTTTCCTCCATAGTGCAAAAGTACCTATTCTATTGGTCAGCTTGTCATTCTGTGAGAGAAATAAATAACAGACTCAACTGGGACAGTTGTGGGATGATAGATCCCAAATGAATACAACTGTACATAAAATACAACTTTTAAAAGCAAATGAGGCTGCTGCTACAGATCAGAACGATAAACTATTAGGCTTTCTTCACATTATGAACGCAGCAATGTGCGCACGGCAGTTGTCTATAAGCGCAAATGTTCCAAGATGAAATGATTGAAAAGCACACTGCAAATGCAAGCGTTTCATATGACAGACGGAAATATCCTTTAGAAATGTAGAAAGAGGTAAGATCTAAAGATGGGTTGTTAATATGACTCGGATTGTGTCTTTGGCTGCTGGACAACAAAAGACAGAGAACATGACAGCAATTCTGGGTTCAATGGCATATGAGGAATTGTTTATCAAATGATCCTCTTACCATTCCTATGGTCGGAACACAGAAAAATGACAAAGTACAGTTGGTAAAACATTACGTTTATGGTTTCAAGATGTTGACCGTCTCCGCTCAGATTGCAAGATGACGGAGGTTGCAGTGCACAACAGGCCTCGAGTATGTCAACAGAAGCCTTTAGATGTTAATATTAATAATGATCCTATATTATATTTCTCAAACTTGACAAGCCTATACAGTATACGTCATTAAAAGTCTCATTAAAGTTTGGCTACATTTTCAAGCGCCTCCCTCATGTTGGCATCGGTCTGGAGCTGCGTTTTTTATACATTTATATAGATTCTTAGCTAGTGTTTGATTTTCAAATCAATTTAATTGGATATTTCGGTTAATGGCTGGCCTAGCAGATGGCCTTGATGCTGGCCTAGCAGATGGCCTTGATGCCCTGGAAGATATAGGGTACCATTTGAAGGCAAAATGGCCTTGCACCTAAAATCCCGAATTCTAGGCCGGAAGGGCACACTTGCCACGAAGCCTCTTTTGGCGCTCCCCATGTTAATATAGGCTTTCACCATTTGAAAACGTTTAGTCCCCTATTTCAAAATCAAATCAAATATTATGTCACATGCGCCAAATACAGACCTTACAGTGAAATGCTTATACAAACCCTTAGACAACAACACAGTTAAGAAAAACAAGTGTTCAAGTATTTACTAAAATAAACTGATGCAAAAAAAAAATATAGAAAAATAAATAATTAATAAGCAACAATAAAATAACAGTAGCGAGACTATATACAGGGGGGTACCGGTACAGATTCAATGTGAGGGGGCACAGTTTAGTTGAGGTAAAATATACATTTTGCTAGAGGTAAATTGACTATGCATAGATTAAAAAAACAGCAAATAGCAGCAGCGTAAAAATGTGTGTGTGGAGGGAGGTGCTCTTGATGGTGCAGCAGTAGAACCTTTTGAGGATCTGAGGACCCATGCCAAATCTTTTCAGTCTTCTGAGGGGGAATAGATGTTGTCGTGCCTTCTTCACGACTGTCTTAGTGTGTTTGGACCATGATAGTTTGTTGGTATTGTGGACACCAAGGAACTTAAAAGATCTCAACCTGCTCCACTACAGCCTTGTCGATGAGAATGGGGGCGTGCTCGGTCCTCCATTTTCTGTAGTCCACGATCATCTCCTTTGTCTTAATTACATGGAGGGAGAGACTGTTATCCTGGCACCACACTGCCAGGTCTCTGACCTCCTCTCTACAGGCTGTCTCATTGTTGTTGGTGATCAGGCCTACCACTGTTGTGTCGTCGGAAAACTTAATGATGGTGTTGGAGTTGTGCCTGGCCGTGCAGTCATGAGTGAACAGGGATTACAGGAGGGGACTGAGCACTCACACCTGAGGGGCCCCCGTGTTGAGGATCAGCGTAGCGGATGTGTAGCTACCTACCCTCACCACCTGGCGGGGGACGTCAGGATGTCCAGGATCCAGTTGCAGAGGGAGGTGCTTAGTCCCAAGATCCTTAGCTTAGCAATGAGCTTTGACTTCACTGATGTTGAACGCTGAGCTGTAGTCAATGAACAGCATTCTCACGTAGATGTTCGTTTTGTCCAGGTGGGAAAGGGCAGTGTGGAGTGCAATAGAGATTGCGTCATCTGTAGAGCGGTATGCAAATTAGGGTGGGTCTTGGATTCCTAGGAAAAACTGTGTTGATGTGAGCCATGACCAGCCTTTCAAAGCACTTCACACCTACAGACGTGAGTGCCTTGGGTCGGTAGTCATTTAGGCAGTTTACCTTGGGGTTCTTGGGCACAGGGACTATAGTGGTCTGCTTGAAAAATGTTGGTGTTACAGGGACAGGTTGAAAATATCAGTGAAGACACATCCTGGTAATCCATCTGGCCATGCAGCCTTGTGAATGTTGACCTGTTTAAAGGTCTTACTCACATCGGCTACGGAGAGCTGGATCACACAATCCTTCCGGAACAGCTAGTGCTCTCATGCATGCTTCAGTGTTGCTTGCCTCGAAGCGAGCATAGAAGTCATTTAGCTCATCTTGTAGGCTTGTGTCACTGGGCAGATCGTGGACGTGCTTCCCTTTGTAGTCCATAATAGTTTGCAAGCCATGCCACATCCGACAAGCGTCGAATGCACTTATTGACGAAACCAAATGTTATTGATCACATACACATGGTTAGCAGATGTTAATGCGAGTTTAGCTAAATTTACCACTGCTTCTAGCCAGTGACTGATGTTGTGTACTCCTCAATACCATTGGAAGAATCCCGGAACATATTCCAGTCTGTGGTCCACAGCTTTTCACGAGATACTCTACCTCAGGCGAGCAAAACCTTGAGACTTCCTTAATATTAGATTTTGTGCACCAGCTGTTATTTACAAATAGACACAGACCGCCAGCCCTGGTCTTACCGGAGGCAGCTGTTCTATCTTTCCGATGCACAAAAAACCCAAGCAGCTGCATGTTATCCATGTCGTCATTTAGCCACGACTCAGTGAAACACAAGATATTAGTTTTTAAATGTCCCGTTGGTAGCTTAGTTTTGATCGGAGCTCATCCATTTTATTATCCAATGATTGCACTTTGACCGTGACACCTTCGGTTGTCCCGCTTCGCATGCAGTTCTCGGCTCTCATCTGAGATGGAGTATGTGAAATCTGACACCTCATAGAGAGCGACAAGTAACATTTTCGGGCCTATCTAGACAAAGGATCAAACTCCCCTTGCTGTGAACCTCGCAGCTCCGCTAACAATATGTGTTATTAACCCGGAGACTCTAGCGATTGCAGCAAATGCAGTATCAACAGTATCATTTTGTAGAATTTTAACAAGACCACTTTCAACGAGTCAGCAGGCATTTGAATGGCGTCTGTGCTTCGCTCAGAGGATGCTGGGCAGAAATACTCGGTCATCAGTTATATGAAATGGTGCCAATTTTGTACTCTCCCTAAGTATGATCATATTTGTTTTACAGTTATAAGAAAGGTGAAATGTTTTAAGTAGTTTATAATTTGATTGTTACTATATTTAGAAAGCATTTCAAATCGGTTCAAGTCCTATTCCCATATAATTTTTCATATTTGTACTGTGTACTTGAGCTTGTGTCCGTAAATGTGACTACATCTCAGCAATTTATAACTATGTTTTACCAGAAAAGGTGAGATTTTAATCTTTCAGACAGTATAAGCATTACTACGTATTGTTTATGGCCCTCTCGGTAAATAATTACTTTTGGGTACGTCTATTTAGGTGTAAATCTACATTTTGACAATTACATTTAAAAAGTTAAGGTAGTGAACTTGATGGACCCTCTTGCCAACTCTAGCCTATATGGCAATCCAGATCCCCAAACCATTTTCATGAATCTTGAAGAAGTTAAAGACGCAGATGTGTTAACGAGAGGCATAATTACCTGAGAAGAACTCAGTGATAGTGGTTGATTCCCCTTCTCCTGACTGATTCTGCTCTCCACGCACTTCCTTTCCTGAGCAGAGGAAGCACACTCAACTCTATCATGGTCCTGACATACAATATAATACACTACTGGATAGTATATCGATAAGGCTCTGGTATATATATATATATAATATAATGCATCATGTCCAGATAGTATATCGTCATTATCTGCCTAATTCAGAAGAACACAGAATCAGAACTCTGCCGGCCATAGAGTGACAGTGTCTCAGTTTGGTCAGGGAAATGGAATGCGTAGGGCCGGCTATAATATTATGGATAGTAGTAATGGAATTTGAATACACTTCCCTCACAAAACAAAACACCACCAAGCAGGACAGTGTAGGGAAGAACAATGGCAGACTGAAGACAGCGGAACAGAATGCCTCAAGATGAAAACGTAATATTCAATATCTGTAAATCCGATGAAATATTAGCACTTCACATACTAGTGGGCAATAAGCTGCAATCTGGATAAGAACACAAAACAGTTTAAGTGTAGAGACCGTCTTGCTAAAGATGATGAATGATAAGTTGGGCATACTTGAACTAGTCGGTAAAGATATACAGGAGTTAAAGTCGAGCCTTGAGATGAGTGATGAAAAATCTACGACAATAGAGAAAGAAACAAAAAATCTAAACGCTACAGTCCATACTATTGAAACGGATGTTAAAGAACATGTTTCTGAAAGAAGCCTTACTTGAAATACAGACTAGATCTATGAGAGAAGATATGCTACTAACAGTATTAAAGAGAATGAGGACCCAGAGAGAGTAACAAATCCCAGGCAATACTGTCAACAAAATCAAAATCGAATGTGTACATCTTTTCGGACAGAGAAACGAGCACCCGATTGTTGCCAAATTTGCATTCTTTTAAGAATAAAAATAATGGTTAAAAACCTGGGCAAAAGACTCGCTGGCACGAAGATAGGCACGAATGATCAGTTCCCGAAGGAAATTGCAGAACGGCGCAAAGTTCTGTCCCCACTCTTCAAAGCAAATAGACTAAAAGGGAAACGTGCAGTTCTCGCAGTAGATAAACTGTACATTGATAACCAGCTGTTCTGAGACACCAAGACTACTCCATGGCTATTCTAAATAATACCAAGTTCCCATAGAGGAGTAGAATAATGTATAATATAATGTATAATAATACTATCCACGGTAGGAATTGTAAAAAAAAAACTTTAAAAAAAAATACATAAATTGACGAAGAAATAAACTACAAATACAATATACCATTCAAAATAGGGAATGTTGTAAAATAATTTAGAGTATTTATAAACAGATTAAAGATAGCATTAGAAGAATGGATCATTATTGAAATAATAATAATCTTCAAATATAAAAAGGTACTGGAACACAAAAGTACTCAAAAGCGCAAAATGAAGTAGGAATCAACATAGTGGAGATAAAAACACACCAAACAGAGGACATAGACGGCACAGTGTGGGTATGTGGGGGAGTGTGGTTGTAATGGAAGATGGGGTGTGTGTTTTTGTGATTGGAAAAGTGTGGTGAGTTAAGTGACTGAAAAAGGAAAATGGTTGCAAATGCCAGTGTCTGCAAACAAGAGTTGTGGGAGTTTTACATTCTGTGCAGATATGGGATACACATTTAAAAATAAATTACAAAGTCTATTTATTTATTGTCCTATCATGATGGAACGGTGAACCCTGTACCCTAGGCACCCATCTGAGTGACCCACACACTAAGGAGAAATCCTTATGTTTTATAGGCTTACTGCAAGTAGCCTATACACAGCCAAGACAGAAAGATAAACGTGGTCAGAGACTCACTAAAGCAGCATCATCAACAGTCTGAGCCTGCCTGGCAGTGTTGGTCCAACAAAGCCAAAGCCCCCGGGAGGGTAAGCATAATATACAAGGATTTCTCAAAGCTGCTAATAAGAACCTTGACGACCTTGTACCTAGCTGGTGGGAATTCCGCTGGAAACATCCACCCAGGTAGTGGCAGTGCTGGCAACACTAGCTGCAGTAACCAATGGGGAGGGGGTCACACTCAAACAATCAGAGAGGGGGGAAATGATTGTGGCCCTGGCGGCACAAAATAATCAAAAGGTCTGACTACTCAGGGACACTTGGAAAAATGGTAACAACGGGGGACCAGCATGTGTTTGTGTTTCAGGGGTGTATCTGAGCTCCATCGGCGAGGACTTGACATTGGTTAAGCAAATCTCCCCATTCTTGCTCAATTTTGCATGCCTTCTCAAACGGCTACAATTGTATATGCATTCACACATCAAGTCTTCTGTTGAGTTGGGCTCGGGATGGAACAACTGTTGAACATCTAAGCTTGTGGTTGTTTGTAGAGGAAGGGTGTGTATGTATCCCACATCTGTTGCTAAGGGGTAATGATGTCAAGGACAGTATAGGATGAATCACAATAATTGTTTCCCAAAATAATCCGCGCTTGCCAAAAATATATATTTTTGTAATGCCGGTCCTGGTTATAGATAACAATCCTTCCTATGAAGTTCCTACATATTACTGTTTGTTAATTAAGGAAATAAATTAAGATATGCACAATTTTTTTTACATATATATTTTTTGTAATAACAGTATACAATACAACGGAGGTGAGTGTTTTGGAAATACTTTTGGCAGTTAATCTGCTTCTGTTCTGTGGGTGGCACTGTGTGCTCTTTTTAAAGGACGGGTCCCAATCTCTCAAAGGCCACAGGGGTGGTCTACCAGTCACTGGGATGACAACAGAGAGGAACAATTGAAGGTTGACTCAGTTGCTGTGCAAATATCATGGTACAGATACAGTATATAGACACAATCATTATGGTACATTTTAATGGTAAGTTCACAAACATATATAATGATAAATAGAATTGAAACTTGTATATCATTATGGTAAATGGTGAAATAAGTAAAGCCAGTTACAATTGTAAGGGCTTAGCAGATAAGACGATCAGTATTTTCTGGGCTAAAAGAGAAGGAATATAATATCGATTGTTTTCGGAAACGCATATAAAAACTTTAGAGATGTGTGGAAAAGGACTGTGGGGGTGAGATATACACTGCTCCAAAAAATAAAGGGAACACTAAAATCTCAACCTAGATCTGAATGAATGAAATATTCTTATTAAATACTTTCTTTACATAGTTGAATGTGCTGACAAAATCACACAAGAATTATCAATGGAAATCAAATTTATCAACCCATGAAGGTCTGGATTTGGAGTCACACTCAAAATTAAAGTGGAAAACTACATCAATGTTGGATCAGCCTGTAGTGTAATGTCCTTATTAAAACAAGTCAAAATGAGGCTCAGTAGTGTGTGTGGCCTCCACGTGCCTGTATGACCTCCCTACAACGCCTGGGCATGCTCCTGATGAGGTGGCGGATGGTCTCCTGAGGGATCTCCTCCCAGAACTGGACAAAAGCATCCGCCAACTCCTGGACAGTCTGTGTTGCAACGTGGCGTTGGTGGATGGAGCGAGACATGATGTCCCAGATGTGCTCAATTGGATTCAGGTCTGGGGAACGGGCGGGCCAGTCCATAGCATCAATGCCTTCCTCTTGCAGGAACAGCTGACACACTCCAGCCACATGAGGTCTAGCATTGTCTTGCATTAGGAGGAACCCAGGGCCAACCGCACCAGCATATGGTCTCACAAGGGGTCTGAGGATCTCATCTCGGTACCTAATGGCAGTCAGGCTACCTCTGGCGAGCACATGGAGGGCTGTGCGGCCCCCCAAAGAAATGCCACCAAAACACCATGACTGACCCACCTCCAAACCGGTCATGCTGGAGGATGTTGCAGGCAGCAGAATGTTCTCCACCGCATCTCCAGACTCTGCCACAACATGTGCTCAGTGTGAACCTGCTTTCATCTGTGAAGAGCACAGGGCGCCAGTGGCGAATTAGCCAAACTTTGTGTTCTCTTACAAATGCCAAATGTCCTGTGTTGGGCTGTAAGCACGACCCCTACCTGTGGACGTCGGGCCCTCATACTACCCTCATGGAGTGTTTCTGACCGTTTGAGCAGACACATGCACATTTGTGGCCTGCTGGAGGTCATTTTGCAGGGCTCTGGCAGTGCTCCTCCTGCTCCTCCTTGCGCAGAGGTAGCGGTCCTGCTGCTGGGTTGTTGCTCTCCTACGGCCTCCTCCACGTCTCCTGATGTACTGGCCTGTCTCCTGGTAGCACCTCCATGCTCTAGACACTGCACTGACAGACACAGCAAACCTTCTTGCCACAGCTCGCATTGATGCGTCATCTTGGATGAGCTGCACTACCTGAGCCACTTGTGTGGGTTGTAGACTCCGTCTCATGCTACCACTAGAGTGAAAGCCCCGCCAGCATTCAAAAGTGACCAAAACATCCGCCAGGAAGCATAGGAACTGAGAAGTGGTCTGTGGTCACCACCTGCAGAACCACTCCTTTATTGGGGGCGACTTGCTAATTGCCTAGAATTTCCACCTGTTGTCTATCCATTTGCATAACAGCATGCGAAATTTAATGTCAATCAGTGTTGCTTCCTAAGTGGACAGTTTGATTTCACAGAAGTGTGATTGACTTGGAGTTACATTGTGTTGTTTAAGTGTTCCCTTTATTTCTTTGAGCAGTGTGGGCAAACCATGGGCAAAGAAACTCAAAAAGTGGTGATGAGTTTAACACTTATTTTGATCCGAATGTGCAAATTGTCCAAACCGATCTGCATGTAGATAGATTATTTTGAATACACAACCGGTGAAAAGTTAACACACACTCATTCAACGGTTTTTCTTTATTTGGACTATTTCCTATATCATAGAATAATAGTGAAGACATCAAAATTATGAAATAACACATATGGAATCAAGGAGTAACCAAAAAAAAAGTGTTAAAACAAATATATTTTATGTTCTTTAAACAGCCACCCTTTTGGCATTCTCTCAACTAGCTTCATGAGGTAGTCACCTGGAATGCATTTCAATTAACAGGTGTGCCTTGTTAAAAGTTCATTTGTGGAATTTCTTTCCTTCTTAATGCATTTGAGTCAATCAGTTGTGTTGTGACAAGGTGGGTGGGGGTATATAAAAGATAGCCCTATTTGGTAAAAGACCAAGTCCATATTATGGCGAGAACAGCTCAAATAAGCAAAGAGAAATGACAGTCCATCATTACTTTAAGACATAAAGGTCAGTCAATATGGAAAATTTCTAGAACTTTGAAATTTCTTCAAGTGCAGTCGCTAAAAACATTGAGCTCTATGATGAAACTGGCTCTCATGAGGACAGCCACAGGAATGGAAGACCTAGAGTTACCTCTGCTGCAGAGGATAAGTTCATTAGAGTTACCAGCCTCAGAAATTGCAGCCCAAATAAATGCTTCACAGAGTTCAAGTAACAGACACATCTCAACATCAACTGTTCAGAGGAGACTGTGTGAATCAGGACATCGCAGTTGAATTGCTGCAAAGACACCACTACTAAAGGGTACCAATAAGAAGAGGAGACTTGCTTGGGCCAAGTAACACAAGCTATGGACAAAAGGCTGTTGCAAATTTTGTTCCAACCTCCGTGTCTTTATGAGATGCAGTGTGGGTGAACGGATGATCTCTGCATTCCCATCGTAAAGCATGGAGGTGGTGTTATGGTGTGGGGGTACTTTGCTGGAGACATTGTCTGTGTTTTACTTAGAATTTGAGGCACACCAGCATGACTACTACAGCAATTCAGCAGCGATACGCCATCCCATCTGGTTTGGGCTTAGTGGGACTATAAACAGGAAGACGAGTGATGGAGTGCTGTATCAGATGACCTGGCGTACACAATCCCCCGACCTCAACCCAATTGAGATGGTTTGGGATGAGTCGGACCACAGAGTGAAGGAAAGGTAGCCAACAAGTGCTCAGCATATGTGGGAACTCTTTCCTGACTGCTGGAAAAAGATTCCAGGTTTTTTATTTTATCTTTATTTAACTAGGCAAGTCAGTTAAGAACAAATTCTTATTTTCAATGACGGCCTAGTAACAGTGGACTGAGCTTGTTGTCATTGCAGGCAATCTCAACGTTGTGCATTACAGAGAAGACATCCTCCTCCCTCATGTGGTACCCTTCCTACAGGCTCATGCTGACATGACCCTCTAGCATGACAATGCCACCAGCCATACTGCTCGTTCTGGGGTGATTTCCTGCAAGACAGGAATGTCAGTGTTCTGCCATGGCCAGCGAAGAGCCCAGATGTCAATCCCATTGAGCACGTCTGGGACCTGTTGGATCGCAGGGTGAGGGCTAGGGCCATTCCCCCAGAAATGTCTGGGAACTTGTAGGTGCCTTGGTGGAAGAGTGGGGTAACATCTCACAGCAAGAACTGGCAAATCTGGTGCAGTCCATGAGGAGATGCACTGCAGTACTTAATGCAGCTGGTGGCCACACCTGATACTGACTGTTACCCCCCTTTGTTCAGGGACACATTATTCCATTTCTGTTAGTCACATTTCTGTGGAACTTGTTCAGCTTATGGTCTCAGTTGTTGATACTTATGTTCATACAAATATTTAATCATGTTAAGTTTGCTGAAAATAAACGCAGTTGACAGTGAGAGGACGTTTCTTTTTTTGCTGAGTTTATTTATAAAAAACCTATATAAAGTTGAAGTCGGAAGTTTACATACACCTTAGCCAAATACACAAACAAATTTTCACAAAACCTGACATTAATTCCCAGTAAGAATTCCCCGTCTTAGGACAGTTAGGATCACCACTTTATTTTAAAAATGTGAGATGTCGGAATAATAGTATAGAGAATTATTTATTTTAGCTTTTATTTCTTTCATCACATTCCCAGTGGGTCAGAAGTTTGCATACACTCAATTCGTATTTGGAATCATTGCCTTTAAATTGTTTAACTTGGGTCAAACGTTTTGGGTAGTCTTCCACAAGCTTCCCACAATAAGTTGGGTGAATTTTGGCCCATTCCTCCTGACAGAGCTGGTGTAACTGAGTCAGGTTTGTAGGCCTCCTTGCTCGCACACGCTTTTTCAGTTCTGCCCACAAATGTTCTATAGGATTGAGGTCAGGGCTTTGTGATGGCCACTCCAATATCTTGACTTTGTTGTCCTAAGCCATTTTGCCACAACTTTGGAAGTATGTTTGGGGGTCATTGTCCATTTGCAACCAAGCTTTAACTTCCTGACTGATGTCTTGAGATGTTGCTTCAATATATCCACATAATTTTCCTTCCTTGAATGCAATCTATTTTGTGAAGTGCACCAGTCCCTCCTGCAGCAAAGCACCCCCACAACATGATGCTGCCACCGCCATGCTTCATGGTTGGGATGGTGTTCTTTGGCTTGCAAGCCTCTTGCCTTTTCCTCCAAACATAACGATGGTCATTATGGCCAAACAGTTCTATTTTTGTTTCATCAGACCAGAGGACATTTCTCCAAAAAGTAAGTTTTTTGTCCCCATGTGCAGTTGCAAACTGTTGTCTGGCTTTTTTTAATGGCGGTTTTGGAGCAGTGGCTTCTTCTTTGCTGAGTGGCCTTTCAGGTTATGTCGATATAGGCCTCATTTTACTGTGGATAGATACTTTTGTACCCATTTCCTCCAGCATCTACACAAGGTCTTTTGCTATTGTTCTGGGATTGATTGGTACTTTTCGCAAAGTACATTCATCTCTAGGAGACAGAACGAGTCTCCTTCCTGAGAGGTATGACGGATGCGTGGTCCAATGGTGTTTACACTTGCATACTATTGTTTGTACAGAAGAACGTGGTACCTTCAGGCATTTGGAAATTGCTCCCAAGGATGAACCAGACTTGTGGAGGTCTACAATTTGTTTTCCTGAGGTCTTGGACAATTTCTTTTGATTTTCCCATGATGTCAAGAAAAGAGGCACTGAGTTTGAAGGTAGGCCTTGAAATACATCCACAGGTACACCTCCAATTGAATCAAATTATGTCAATTAGACTATCAGACGCTTCTAAAGACATGACATAATTTTCTGGAATTTTCCAAGCTGTTTAAAGGCACAGTCAACTTAGTGTATGTAAACATCTGACTCACTGGAATTGTGATACAGTGAATTATAAGTGAAATAATCTGTCTGTAAATAAATGTTGGAAAAAATTTGTGTCATGCACAAAGTAGATGTCCTAACCGACTTGCCAAAACTATAGTTTGTGAACAAGAAATGTGTGGAATGGTTGAAAAACGAGTTAAGGACTCCAACCTAAGTGTATGTAAACTTCCTACTTTCAACTGCATGTAGAGTATATTTGGGGGATTTGAAATTATGCAGGTAATTACATTGATAGAAGCCACAATCTATTTGCAATATTAAAGCTGATCCATCCTCCCAAGCACCCAGAACATTGACAAGAGCAATGGAGTGTACCGAACAGCACAACACAAATTAACTTAAAAACCACAACAACATCTGTTTGGAATATCACTGATCCCCTGCCTTCTCCCTTCGACCCGCCTACACACACCCCCTTCTACCACTGCACTACACAATCATTAACATTCTAGACAGCGGGAGGCCTGGCCTCTCATCTCGATGAAGAGGAGCCTCTTGTGTCTTTAATGGACGCCTGTATGAAATATTTATCACCCCTACATCTTGCCTGCCAAGGTAATTGTCTCAAGAATTCTAACGGTAAGCGAAGGGCGGCGTGCTAGCTCCCGGACTCAGGGTGATGGGATGGGCTGGTAGCATGGTGAGTGGGGTGGAACAGCAGCTTAAGGTTAAAGTGGCATTTAGCTGAGATTAATGCTGTTGATCAAATAGTGTCTGAATTGGCGTCTGAATTGCAGAGAGCCTTTTTAAAAAGGGGGCCACTTATATGTGATAGGTTGTGTGTCGCGATGGCTTGAACAATTGAATAATTTATTGGTTAAAACAGTGTCGATGACAAATGGTATGGATAGTGGATACGACAAATATGATTATTTGTGTTTGTTCACAAGCTTTTCTATAAGAAAGACAGTCTATCTTGTGTTTGCGATAAATTAAACAAATTAAGACATTTCATTTTTTGATTCTTCAAACACAAAATTTTACTGCCAAGACCTCTGTAGCTGATTGAGACGTCTGTGATGCCAGATAGACTTGAAACGCTCCATAAAATGGGACCTTCCCTGAGGAAAATCCTAAGTGAAGTACATTTCAGCAGCCAAAACATTAAAGATATCTTTACATACACACATACTGGTAGACTCTGCTCTCCAGGCATCTCCTATAAAGAATCCATGTTTTTTTAAAGAGAGAAAGAAAAAGCAAGATAAATAGTGAGAGAGAAAGAGTGAGTGTGTGTGTGTGTACAAATAACAGAAGGCCCAGTAAACAGTGCGAAAGAAATAAAGGTCGGCGTAGCGAATGACTTGCCGTGACTATCCCTTACCATCCAGGTAGCTGGGGGTACCCCCCACGAGTGGCGGCCCGTCTGATCCGCTTCCAGACTCCCACTCGCCCTCGGGAAGCAGTGGCGAGTCAGCCTGCGCTGAGCCTGATTTAGCTGCCACCGCAGCCACGGCTAGGGGGGCTGCAGTGTCTATGAAGACCTGGCTTCCAAAGGCTCTCTCCATCAAAGGGTAGCTGACAACCTGAAAGCCACTGAGTGGGGGGAGGGAAATAGATATAAAATAGGAAGTGGGGGAGAGAGCGAGAAGAAATAAGGAGAAATAGGTAGAGAGAAAGGCATAGAAGGGTTAGTAAAAGAGTGTGACAGAGCGAGTGAATGAACAATAATAAAAACAGAGTGCGAGAGATGACACATCCGTGTAATCCACACAGCTCCCAATCTCTAGACTGCCAAGAGAGCTAGAGACCATGCAATTCAAACACAGCACATCCTGCCAACCATGGGACAAAAAAAAAAGATTAACAAACATGGGCATTGGCGGAAGCAGTGGAGACATGGAACTACGTTGGAATAAAGTTGCGTCATAGAGATTACACTGGAGCGGATAATGTCATTGACCTGCATAGCTCTTGAACAGGGATAGGCAACATCAAGGCTTGAGGACCACATCGAGACTTGGAAATTGAACAGAGTGACGCAAAAACAAATGTGAACCGATTTGTTTGTAAAAATGTATTTGCAGTCTGGAAAAAAAGGACAGTTATTCCAAAATACATCGGTCCATTCAAAAAATAATTATAATCAGGTTTTAGAAGTTCAAGTGCTGTTTCCCCAATTTATTTATTTTTTAAATTGACCGCCGGCTGTATTTAATCGGCTTGCCGACCGCATCCACCTGTTGCCCATCCCTGCTCTTATGTGCTGATAAAGGCAGCCATCTTGGTCAGGGATACATTTTCTATTTAATTATATGATTGGCATATCCTACAATGGTGTGGGGATGGGTGTTTCCTTGATGTCTTCCATCATCTTTAGCAGGCTCGCTGGAGTTGTTGACGGGGAGAGATCACAGAGTCTGATAGCAGTGGATATTTGTAAGAGTCTGCCATTTTCACCTGGAAAAAGAAGAGATTGTACATGGTTTACCGTTCACACTTCTCAATCAGATGTACACATTGTATTTTTACTGCATTGTGTAACAGTCAACTTAGAATTTTCCTCAATTTACTGAATTGAAATTGACCCAATCCCCAACCCTGTTAACCGTAAATTAAACTATGATATTCCTATCTGACGTCCATTTTGTGTCTCACCCGTTACCTTCTCTCCCGCCTCCGTCTGCAGTTGCACTTCCACACAAAATGGAGTCTCTTGGAAGACCTCCAAGACATCTCCTCCCTCTATTACGATTTTCGAAGCGCCACCTGCCGTGGTATACAAATGGGCTTCAATGAATAATCAAGGCCATTCAGTTTTCCATGCACCACATCACCAAAGAGACTTCTTTTCAATACCACTCGACATCCAAAACCACGCTCTCATGAAAACCCCTTGATCAGAGCTATGCTGAGACAGGTCAAAGTGTTAGTGTATAACAAAAGGAAACTAGCTCTCTCGCTCTCTCTCCCCTCACTCTCTAGTTTGAGTAAACTATTTTTCTTCTCTCCCTCTGTTGGTTTCTCTTTCCCCTTCTCTCTCTCTCTCTGCCCTCAGTAGGATAGGTAATTAGCATATGTCACTGTTCGGAGTCGTCTCGAAGTGCCTGCCAGGTCCCACCTCATGAATAGATCCAACTACATCCCATCCCCACCCATTAGTTGGCATGCAGATCAGACGAATCCATTAACAAACCTTGTCATGTCATGTCAAGGAAGTCATCACGCCACGTCATGTACACTCATGTACTGCCGCTTCAAATCTACCAAGAACAAAAACAGACGCCAAAAGTCGAAGAGCTGGGCCTGTATTCAGAAAGCATCTCGGTGTAGGAGTGCTTATCTAGGAACAGTGTTGCCTTCCCACAGTCGTGATCATAATGAACACGATTACATGGGCCTGATCCTAGATCAGCACTCTGAGACATTATTAATATGAGCCCAAGAAGTTGTGTGTGGTGCATTGCCATGCAGGACAGTACACTGGCTTAGCATTCAGTAGTGGGCAGCACTAAGAAATCATAAATCTGCCATCTCCTAGTACCAAGAAGCACTGTGTGTTCTATCCACGATAGGCATTAGCATTCAACGCAGGGCGCGGTGCATAGTAGTCTTATGATTGGAGATGATCACCCCTGTGTTGGGCGCCTGGTGAAAACAACGGGCAGAGAAGAGTGGTAGATCAATAACTTTGGAAGCGATGGCTCCTCGTAGACAGCAGGCATTACCGAGAAGAGTAAACAGATGCCACAATCTTCAGAATCCTAATCGGAGCAATTTACACACTTGTCAGCTCAGCGCTGGTTCAAATGAATCAGGCGTAAGTAACCTGCCTCCTCCAACATGTGCATGTTTGCATGTACACATACACAGGAAATCCCCCCCGATGGGAGTGATCCCACCTTCACTCCACACCTGCCTCACCCTGAGCAGCAGAATCCTGCCAAGGAGAGGAGACGTCAAGCCTGTTTGAAAAAAAAAACGGCTACCAAGAGCTGGTCTGAGCAGTTGGCTGGATATTCCCTCACCCGCTAGTACTTAATACTGATTGGTTTTGGTTCTGCCCATTATAGTGCTGTCCGGTTAGAACGTGATGTTGAGGCCCATTACTGTAACTTGGTCACCACCACACACTGCTGCTTCCATTTGAAGATGGTTTATATGCATGGTGTGTGGTGGTGACCAAGTTACAGTAATGGGCCTCAACATAGCTTTCTAGCAGGGAAAGGCAGAGTAAAACAATCCTTAGGATCCATTTCTAAGACACTACTGAGATAAATATACATCATGCAATAGTAAAGGTGGACTCTAGATAATTAAGAAGGCAATAACAATATGTGCAAACAGAAAGCATGATGTTCTAACACGGACTGCTATAGTATAACATATTCACACATCAGCAATGTAAACTTATTGCCAGTGAGGGGGAGAGAACTGAGCCTAGGGTTATTAAGATGTATGGTTCTCTCTCAGGCCTGGCTACAGATTTTATCTGATGGCTAGGCTACTGCACATGTTCTAGAGCACGAGAACAGGCTGGATAGGGTCAGAAAGCTACAGACACTATGCAATGGTAGCCTGCTAATAGCACCATAAAATAACTATAGAAATCACTGAGGCAGCATGTAATATAGACACTACAAATAAAACAGTTAATGGCCACACAACACAGGTAGCAATGCAGTAGGCAAATGATATGGAAATACAAAAGGCATGCATGAACAAACAATAGCACTAGGATTAGCTATAAGCAAAGCATGACAAAAACTCTCAAACCAAACAACTCAGCCTAATCCTGCAAGGGTCAGTCATTGCCCACACCAATATACATATATACACTAGATGACCAAATCTTTGTGTATGTAACACCTGCTTGTCGAACATATCATTCCAAAATCATGGCCATTAATATGGAGTTGTTCCCCCTTTTGCTGCTATAACAGCCTGATAATAAATAGTCCCCACTAGCTGGCCTCCGCCCAGTACCCTGCACTGAACTTTAGTCACTGTTACTAGGTAGCTATCACCCGGCACTCAACCCTGCCCCTTAGAGACTGCTGCCCTGCATAGTCATTGAACACTGGTCACTTTAACAATGTTTACATACTGTTTGACCCACTGCATACATAATTATACATTTATGTCTTTATTGAACATGCCGTGTAAACATTTACAGTGCAGGGTGGGAAAAGTATGTGAACCCTTGGATTTAATAACTGGTTGAACCTCCTTTGGCAGCAATAACCTCAACCAAACGTTTTCTGTAGATGCGGATCAGACCTGCACAGCGGTCAGAGGGAATTTTGGACCATTCCTCTTTACAAAACTGTTTCAGTTCAGCAATATTCTTGGGATGCCTGGTGTGAACTATTCTCTTGAGGTCATGCCACAGCATCTCAAATCGGGTTGAAGTCAGGACTCTGACCGGGCCACTTCAGAAGATGTATTTTCTTCTGTTGAAGCCATTCTGTTGTTGATTTACTTCTGAGTTTTGGGTTGTTGTCCTGTTGCATCACCCAACTTCTACTGAGGTTCAATTGGCGGACAGATAGCCTAACATTCTCCTGCAAACGGTCTTGATAAATGAATTCCCAAGTTTTTCTGTCGATTAGAGAAAGCTGTCCAGGCCGAGGCAGCAAAGTAGCCCCAAACCATGATTCTCCCTCCACCATACTTTACAGTTGGGATGAGGTTTTGATATTGGTGTGCTGTGCCTTTTTTTTTTCTTCACACATAGCGGTGTGTTCCTTCCAAACAACTCAACTGTAGTTTCATCTGTCCACAGAATATTTTGCCAGTAGCGCTGTGGAACATTCAGGTGCACTTTTGCAAACTTCAGACATGCAGTAATGCTTTTTTTGGACAACAGTGGCTTCTTCCGTGATGTCCTCCCATGAACAAAATTCGTTTAGTGTTTTTACGTATCGTAGACTCATCAGAGATGTTAGCATGTTCCAATAGATTTCTGTAATTCTTTAACTGACACTCTAGGATTGTTCTTAACCTCATTGAGCATGCTGCACTGTGCTCTTGCAGTCATATTTGCAGGATGGCCACTCCTTGGGAGAGTAGCAACAGTGCTGAACTTTCTCCATGTATAGACAATTTGTCTTACCGTGGACTGATGAACATCAAGGCTTATAGATACTTTTGTAACCCTTTCCAACTTTATGCAAGTCAACAATTCTTAATCTCCGGTCTTCTGAGATCTCCTTTGTTCGAGGTATGGTTCACACCAGGCAATGCTTCTTGTGAATAGCAAACTCAAATTTTGAGAGTGTTTTTATATATAGGGCAAGGCAGCTCTAACCAACATCTCCAATCTCGTCTCATTGATTGGACTCCAGACTCCATTTAGCTTTTGGAGAAGTCATTAGCCTAGGGGTTCTCATAATTTAAACATTCACAGTGTAGGTTGGATAAAGTAAGTATTCAATATAGACAAGAAAAATACAATCATTTCTGTGTTAGTTTAAGCACACTGTTTGTCTATTGTTGTGACTTAGAGGATGATCAGATCACATTTTATGACCAATTTATGTAGAAATCCAGGTAATTCTTAAAGGGTTCACATACTTTTTCTTGCCACCATGTACATACTGTATTCTAGTCACACCTTTTCTATTCATACAGTCCATAATGTCTATCATATACTATTTATATTCCGGCCTCTGACATTGATTGTTCTAATATTTCTATATTTCTTAATCCCTTTCTTTTTATTTGGGGATTTGCGTGAATTGTTTTGTATTGTCAGGTATTACTGCACTGTTGGAGCTATGAACACCTGCGATAACATCTGCAAAATATGTGTACGTAACAAGGACAACTAACTCTGGACCTGACAGGGACAATGACTGAGGGGAACTGGTAACTCTGAACCTAGCCTAACTGGGCAAGGATCTGAGGGCCGACTAGTGCTGGCGACAGCAGACCAACAGTTTCACAGCTGGAGACTGAGGACCTAGTGTTAGGGACTAAGGGTAGATGATAGACTGGGCCTACCAGGAAGGCAAGGAACTTAAACCTACAACGGGGACAGGATACACTGGACCTACTTGAAGGGCAAGACATTCAAAACCTGGACACTTTACCTGCCAGGAAGGCAGTAACTGAAAATCGGGGCTTGAACTATCACAGTGAATGCAGGCGGGGATGAAAAGGCCCCACCGTCCTGGCTGCACTTGAAATCTGTAGTAGATGCCCGCTGTGGCTCCATCCTAGGAGCAGGTGAATAATCCACCGCTGGCTGATGGAGAGCAGAAGCGGACAAGGCACTCGGGTGGCTCATGCCCGGGGTGGCAGCTGCTCCCCAATGTTCTGGTAGATATGGAGTATGCTCCAACAGGGAGGGCCTGGAGTGACATCAATCTGGTGAGTAGCTAGGCTACCTTGGGATATAGTGGAAGTCCCAACAGTACCGTGGAGATGATTATTTATTTTTTTACCTTTAACTAGCCAAGTCAGTTAAGAACAAAGTCTTATTTTCAATGACGGCCTAGGAACAGTGGATTAACTGCCTGTTCAGGGGCAGAATGACAGATTTGTACCTTGTCAGCTCGGGGATTCGAACCTGCAACCTTTAAGTTACTAGTCCAAAGCTCTAACCACTAGGCTACCCTGCCGCCCCAGAGATGGTGAACGCTCAGGCCAGGGGCCCCGGTGTTGTGTTTCTCATGGGGAGTAGCCTAGCTGACTCAGGGAGTAGAGGCAGTGATGGTGCTCCTGTGGCATTGACCAAGCAGGTGGGGGGGGGGGGCTGGAGCGGTGGAAGTCAGGAGATTAGTGGCGGTGGCCCCGGGGCGCTGACTCTGCCCGGGAGGTCCTAGAGAATGCCTGCCTGATCTCTTCCCTCTCATAGTCTCTCTGCATCTCCCAATTGGAGAGGGTGTGATCACTCCACTCAATGTTCACTGAAGAGGCCTGATGCAGGGCTTGTAGGACCATGAAAAACACAGTTGGATGCTAAATCAGGCTCGAAGGACCATGAAAAATGGCTAGCTGGAGCTCGTCTTAGCGGTCAACTGTGAATGCCCTCATCCGCTTGTACAGTTGAACTGATTCACTACAATCTCTGCATCTCCCAACTGGAGAGGGTGTGATCACTCCACTCAATGTTCACTGAGGAGGCCTGATGCAGGGCTTGTAGGACCATGAAAAACACAGTTGGATGATAAATCAGGCTCATAGGACCATGAAAAAACACGGATGCTAAATCAGGCTCGAAGGACCCTGAAAAATGGCTAGCTGGAGCTCGTCTTAGCGGTCAACTGAATGCCCTCATCCGCTAGTACACTTGAACTGATTCACTAAAATCTGCCTCCTATAGTGCTGCCCAGTTAGAACGGGATGTTGAGGCCCCTTACTATAACTTGGTCACCACCACACACACTCACGCGAAAACAGGTAGCAATGCAGTCGGCTAATGATAATATGGCAATACAAAAGGCATACATGAACAAACAAGAGTGCCAGCCTTTTTTACAATGCTTAAGTCCCAGATCCTTACTTGCCTGCTTCCCAGAGGAGGAATTCCATTTCCTCTCAGCCCCAGAGGATGTGGGCGGAGAGGAGCGGAGCATGTGTAGTTTGGCTGGATTTTAAAAAAATTAGAGCTTTGGCCTTCTCTCTCGCTCCATTTTCTCTCAGCCACCAACTTTGGTCATGCTTGGCCCAGCATTTTTCATTTCCTTCATCATTGTTCTTTGAATTTTGACTGTTCTGATGTATTTATTTAGCCTACCACACCACTAATGCGCATAGATGATATGGATCGACCAAGAAATAGGTCACACAGCCTATGTAATTGATAGCAAGACAACGAATGAGTGCATTCCGCAGCTCCAGAATTGTATAAAAAAAAGAGGAGTCGACCTGTGACAATGACAATGTGATCCACTCCACAGTCTGAGTGGTGTGTAATATGGTGGTTTGTGAAATGCCTGAGGACAGAGTAACCATTAGGAGGACGCTTTATTTATTGAGGTACGAATATGAAGGATGCAGAGCGTCGAGAGTAACAATATAGTTATATACCAAATCAGGAGACGCACATCATGGACGCTCCTTAGATTTTTCTGGGCGGAAAAATGTTGCTGTGCATGCCTGAAGATGTCCATGACAGCAGCACACATCCCAGGATTTTGTTATGGCAAGGCAGTGACTGATCATAATTCAAGGCCAAAAAACAGCTAAATCAATGACCTACTCAGTCTACTGTGCAAGGTGCAGTGTATGTTAGACAGGCTCGTGTCTGTCATGTACGGGATAGGTTAGCCTAGGAAGTTAACATACTGTTGCTGCTTTGTCGCTGGCTATCCCAAATGACACCCTATTCCCTATATAGTGCACTACTTTTCACCAGAGCCCGCACTAAAAGCAACAGCTGAAAATCTGGTGTTTCTATTTCAAATTATTTTGTTATATTACAATCTTTTGTGATGTACAGTGAACAAAAATATAAATGCAACATGTAAAGTGTTGGTCTCATATTTCATGAGCTGAAATAAAAGATCCCAGAAAAAGCTAATTTCTCTGAAATTTTGTGCACAAATGTATTTACATTACTGTTCGTGAGCATTTCTCATTTCCCAAGATAATCCATCCACATGACAGGTTTGGTATATCAAGAAGCTGATTAAACCTTGTGCTGGGGACAATAAAAGGCCACTAAAATGTGCAGTTGTGTCACAACACAATGCCAAGATGTCTCAAGCTTTGATGGATCGTGCAATTGGTATGCCGACGGCAGGAATGTCCACCACAGCTGTTTCTAGAGATTATGATGTTCATTTCTCCACCCTAAGCCGCTCCAATGTCGTTTTAAAGAATTTACCATTACATCCAACTGGCCTCAAAACCACAGAAGCACATGTAACCCAGCCCAGGACCTCCGCATCCAGCTTCTCCACCTGCAGGACCATCTGACACCAGCCACCCGGACAGCTGATGTAACTGTGGGTTTGCACAACTGAAGAATTTCTGCACAAACTGCTAGAAATCGTCTCAGGGAAGCTCATCTGCGTGCTCGTCAGGGTCTTGACCTGACTGCAGTTCGGTGTCGTAACCGACTTCAATGGGGAAGTGCTCACCTTTGATGGTCACTGGTACGCTGGAGAAGTGTGCTCTTCACAGATGAATCCCAGTTTCAACTGTACCAGGCAGATGGGAGACAGTGTGTATGGAGTCGTGTGGGCGAGCGGTTTGCTAATGTTGTGAACAAAGTGCTCCGTGGTGGTGGAGTTATGGTATGGGCAGGCATAAAATACGGACAATGAACACAACTCAATTTAATCAAAGGCAATTTGAATGCACAGCGATACCGTGACGAGGTCCTGAGCCCATTGTTGTGCGATTCATCCCACCGCCATTACCTTATGTTTCAGCATGATAATGCACCATGTCACAAGGATCTGTACACAATTCCTGGAAGCTTAAAATATCCCAGTTCTTCCATGGCCTGCATACTCAGACAGGACACACATTGAGCATGTTTGGGATGCTCTGGATCGACTTGTACGACAGTGTTCAAGGTTATGCCAATATCAGCAACTTTGCACATCCATTGAAGAGGAGTGGGACAACATTCCACAGGCCACAATCAACAGCCTGATCAACTCTATGTGAAAGAGATGTGTTGCGCTGCATGAGGCAAATGGTGGTCACACCAGATACTGACTGGTTTTCTGATCCACACCCCTAATTTTTTTTAAAGATATCTGTGGCCAACAGACAGTCATAAAATCCATAGATAAGTGCCTAATGAATTTATTTCAATTGACTGATTTCCTTATATGAACTGTAAGTCTTTAAATTGTTGCGTTTATATTTTTGTTCAGTGTATATTAAGCGTAATATTGGGATGCAAACTCAAAATTTAATACACTCTATATCTGACATGGTACAGATGTCTTCTTTTTTTAAGCCCATAACCATGTGTGTGAGGTGTATACTTTTGATTCAAGGTAGATTTGTTTAAGACTACCAATAAATACTGTGTGACCCTGATTTAGCCACTGCAGTAAAAGGTTAAATTTGCATCCCAAAATGGCACCCTATGCCCTTTTCAGTGCACTACTTTTGACCAGGGCCCAGTGTTATTGTCAGACGTAGTGCACTAAATAGGGAATAGGGTATAATCTGGGATGCAGCCACTGTCTTCTTGGACTGGCCCAGAGCCATTAGTCTAGTCTTGTTAAAAGACCAATAAACTTGCGCACATTTTATCCTTACATATCTATTAGATGGGTCTTTAGGGGTAGAGTCTAGGGGTTGATTTGGGACTTGGCAAACCGCCTGACACCCAGGCTGTGTGTGTGAAATTGCGTGCATATGTTCGTAGGTATATTGCAGTTCTACTTACCTAGCGGTCTGCCGTTGGTCCACAACCCTTCATAGATAATCCCAGAACAGTGGATCATGGTCCCCTGGCCGTTGAAGAGGTTATTACGCCATTGGCCCTTTTAAGGAGATTGTATTTTAGGTTTGAGGCATTATATTTATACTACTGTACTATTCTTAGTTATACAACTTGTTAAGAAACAAGGAAGACATGTACATCAGGAGACGCTGAAAGCCATACTTCTGAGATAAGAGGGGAGGAATGTGTGTGTGAGAGAGGGGGGAGAGGGAGTGAGAGAGAAAGAAAGAAAGTAAAAGAGCGAGAGAGAGGCGGAAAGGGAGACAGAGAAAGTCAAAGTCAAACAAATTCAGGGGGATCAATGCACAGACTTTGCCTGGCAGATCCAAGGGAGCTCCAGACTCAAAGCTCTCGAACACTACTTCAAAGTGGTGACACGTCCATTAGAATTTCTAATTCAGATCGCATCGACAGGCCTAAGGCTATGGCACAGGCAAAAATGTGCAGAGGAAAACTAGGCCACTGCTCAGTGAGAGAGAGAGAGCGAAACAGAGACTACCACGGGTATTCTACAGTAAGCACCGTTTCCTTTAATAAACCTAAAGAAAATAATCACGATTTACATCAATCATAACCTTTGAATGTCTTGAGGCCTTGAGAGGTGGTGTAGATAGAAAGTTGTTCAACAGGATACAGTAAAGAAATACAGCTTGAATTGCTGCTGGACCATGTTCAGTGGGACATTTGATGACCTACAGTACCAAGGGGAAGAGCTGGAGGTTTGACTGCAACCTTGCAATTTTAACGTTTGCGTCTTTTTGGACAACCGTCACATAAATCAACGAGTTCATGTTGGTGAACTCCGTTGTTTGTTATCTTTCCAAATTAAAAATTCTCTTCACCCCTATGCATTCAGTTGACAGCATATAGGCTAGATCATTGCAAAGCACATAATATTTCCACATTCATAATCATCAATAATCAGACTTGTAATGTCATGGGTGAAATCATCTGGGATTATGGCTTCATCTGCTTAGGCAGTCTCTCTCTCTTCTCTCTGGTTGGAAGTTTAGTGCTGGCTTAGCGCAGCTGTCAAGAAGCTGTGTGGTGAATAGTCAATACTTGTCTTTCCTGGGTCTCTACCCCCCTGGCTCCCCATAACCACAGCCCGCTGCCAGTTCTAAATCAATGAGTCCTGCAACTCATTACAAAGTTCAAGTTCAGGTCACAGAGGAGAGATACGTTTCCTTTAGATTTTAATAAAAACACTGGATCAAGGGTTAGGTGGGGGTAAATAGCCAAACAACTGGAGTCGTGTTTACTGTGAAAGTAGGTAGTTACTGTAGGGTACAGGGCTATTTTCAATGTACACATTTTAAACAAACTATTCAATTGTTTCAATAAAAAGTATATACAGTGCTTTCTGAAAGTATTCCGACCCCATGACTTTACCATTTTGCTACCTTACAGCCTTATTCTAAAATAGTTTAAATTGTTTTTTGTTCCCTGATCAATCTACACACAACACCCCATAATGATGAAGCAAAAAAAAGGTTTTTAGAATTTTTGCACCTTTGGCAGCGATTACAGCCTCAAGTCTTCTTGGGTAAGACGCTAGAAGCTTGGCACACCAGTATTTGGGGAGTTTCTCCCATTCTTCTCTGCAGATCCTCTCAAGCTCTGTCAGGTTGGATGGGGAGCTTCGCTGCACAGCTATTTTCAGGTCCCTCCAGAGATGTTTGATCGGATTCAAGTCTGGGCTCTGTCTGGGGCACTCAAGGACATTCAGAGACTTGTCCCGAAGCCACTCCTGCATTGTCTTGGCTGTGTGTTTAGGGTCATAGTCCTGTTTGAAGGTGAACCTTCACCCCAGTCTGAGGTCCTGAGTCCTCTGGAACAGGTTTTCATAAAGGATCTCCTCCGCTCTCTCCACTGGCTTCCAGTTGAAGCTCGCATCCGCTACAAGACCATGGTGCTTGCCTACGGAGCTGTGAGGGGAACGGCACCGCAGTACCTCCAGGCTCTGATCAGGCCCTACACCCAAACAAGGGCACTGCGTTCATCCACCTCTGGCCTGCTCGCCTCCCTACCACTGAGGAAGTACAGTTCCCGCTCAGCCCAGTCAAAACTGTTCGCTGCTCTGGCCCCCCAATGGTGGAACAAACTCCCTCACGACGCCAGGACAGCAGAGTCAATCACCACCTTCCGGAGACACCTGAAACCCCACCTCTTCAAGGAATACCTAGGATAGGATAAGTAATCCTTCTCACCCCCCCTTAAATGATTTAGATGCACTATTGTAAAGTGGCTGTTCCACTGGATGTCAGAAGGTGAATTCACCAACTTGTAAGTCGCTCTGGATAAGAGCGTCTGCTAAATGACTTAAATGTAAATGTAATGTAATCTCTGTACTTTGCTCCGTTCATCTTTCCCTCGATCCTGACTCCCAGTCCCTGCCACTGAAAAACATCCCCACAGCATGATGCTGCCACCATCATGCTTCACCGTAGGGATGGTGCTAGGTTTCCTCCAGATGTAACTCTTGGCATACAGGCCAAAGAGTACAATCTTGGTTTCATCAGACCAGAGATTCTTGTTTCTTATGGTCAGAGTCCTTTAGGGGCCTATCAGCAAACTCCACGTGGGTTGTCATGTGCCTTTTAATGAGGAGTGCCTTCCATCTGGCCACTCTGCCATAGAGGCCTGATTAGTGGAGTTCTGTAGAGATGGTTGTCCTCCTGGAAGGTTCTCCCATCTCCACAGTTGGCCTTGCGCTTCAACACTAGTTGTTGTTCTGGAAATTGAGCCACTACGCAATTTACTTTCTGAATTTACGTCATATCGCCAAGACTACCTTGAAACCCTCATACCTGCTGTCCCATTTGACCTAGAGACTTGAAACGTTGTATGTAGGTGTCTTTCGATTGTCCTCCATCTTGGCCATTTTTGAAAACCTTTGAAAAACATATTGTTATGGGCCATATGTCCAAATTTGGTATGTATGCCCATGGTACATATCTTTTTCTAATAAGATTTTATTTTATAAACAATACAAAATATACACATACAAACATCAACTACGTCACACCCCCATCTCCAGCACCCACATCACTTTCCACCACACGGCCTGAAACGGCACCATTTTGTTTCTCTTCTTTTTCTTTTTTTTTTTTAAATATATTTTATTCTTGCACACCTTGGGGTCCCGAAGACCGAGTTGGGGAAACGCTGCAGTAGATGCATATTAGCACAAAGGCAAAAAATACTTTGCTTCTGATGCAAGACATGAATTTTGGGGGAATCTCAGTTACCCAGAAGTAAATTCTTGTAAAAGTGTGTCACTGTATACAAGATTTTTTTTTTTTTTTGCAAAATGTTGTTTTGTAGGATACCCGGAGGCAAAGTCATTCATATCCGTCAGGTGATTGGTTGAGGCTTCTTGGGTACGTGACGTCACTCTGAGCCCTTACCAAAAGACAAAATATGGCAGACAGTTTCTCTCGCCTCAGATCTGAAACCAGGAACAACAAACCAACTTAAATGACAGTTCATGAAAAGATCTAACATTCCTGCGCCCCAATAACATTGTCGCCAAGGAAGGCACACTAACTAGCTACAGAGTTTGAGTCATCTCAACGATTTTCTGATAAACAGCTCAGCTAACTAGTGAAATTCTCAATTGCAATGCTAGCCAGCTTACACATTAGCTAGACAGCTTCTAGACTCTGGAGTTCATGGGGGCTTCAGGAGTCAGCGGGCTAGATGATTCCACCATGGGCAACAACAACTGGCTACAGGAACTGAACCGATGTACATGGAGCGATGACATTTGGTATGTAAATATTTTGGTATGTAAATCATGTGTTATGTAAATCTTAAGTACAGTATTTGTCCTTAGAAGCTGTGTGAATATAAAGTCACAGCAACCTTAGATGGCTGGACCAGACCAGTTGGTGGCATTAGAGATGGCATTGGCAGCAGTGGCACTACAGGATAAAATTGCTCTTGAGAACCCAAGGCATTAACAAGAAATTCTGCCTTATCCCAAGTTTCTCAGCTATAAACACTGCTTACCGGTGTCAAATACATTCCTGACACTCTGTTTTAACATTTTGAAATGTCAATAATCATAGCTTGCGATATGGTTTTCGAAAAATTTTACCTTTATAGATAAGAAAGATCTATCAGCAAGAAAGAATCTTTAAAATAAAAAATATACACTTACTGTAGCAGGTTTGCACAGATCAATAAGGCTGTGTGTGCTTCCAGTGATCAACTACACTTCTGTTACACTTCCCAGTTACGCTTACACACAGGTGTTCAAGAACGCTAGATATCTAATTAGCACATTTGATCGCCTCTGTCTTCTGTCTGACTTCCGTAAACAAGCACGGTAACATGGAGATATGGCCGTGTAGGAATACTAACCCTATAAAGTTGTGCTGTAATTTAAGTGTGTGTTAACGTTCAGACCAAGCATCGGGACTCTTAACAAAACTCCCCTGGACAGAAGATACCTTAATGAATCCTTAAATGAATAGATGCTGGAGGTACAGGAGTTAGTGTCTATGAATGAGCTAAGGATATTAGAGCAATAACTACTGATCAAGTGGGCTTTGTCTTGCAAATGAATGTAAGATTTAAATTATGCAGATGAACAATGTGAAATATCGTTATTAGTATATTTGTATAATCACATACTGTTGCACTATTATGTGGTCTGAACGTAGCGAAATGTGTATTTTATTTGGCAAAATTAAAAAATGGAAGTCCTGCCGTTTGTGTAGTCAGCGTATTACAGCTGTGTGTGTATTGAAGTGTTTTGGAACGCTGATGTACTTTATAATGACTAAAACCACATCTAAACTGTGTAGAAGTGATACTGGACTTACATTTTCTTGACTATTAGCGAGCTGAACACAATCACTGAAATGAAAGCTAGACAGTCAAGGAGCATCAACATTTTCCAAAAGGATTGCACATTTGCACAGCTAGGAAATATAACATTTTCAGTGTGGCCCTCGGGACCTCGTTGAAGACACAATGCGGTCCCTGGGGCAAAATTTGTTGTCCTAGGATGTAGTGCAAATTACGGCATGCTTGACATACTATCTGATCCTCAGTAGAAATACATTGGTGACCCGCAGTGGCAATTTGGATGAACAGCAGCTAAATATATGTTCTAATTCTGAGGCGCTCAAAACAGCAATATGTTTATTTGTGGCCAGCTTGAGGACAAATCAAATCTTATTTTGGGGAATAAAAGTTTGAGGACGAGAATAGTACACCCCAGTTAAAACGGTGTCATCTGGACATTATATCACATCGAAGAAAGAAAGAAAAATAAACCATGCATGTATCAATCATTTGATTTGACTGAACATACATGCATTGTGAAGAAATGAAATCAAAATGGACACCCACCTCGTACACTGATCCATCCCCAAAGCGCATCACTCCGTGGCCTTGTTGTTGGTCCAGAAGCCAACCTCCTTCATATTGATCCCCATTCCTGTCAAATTAAGCAAAGTTCATTTTGAGTTAATCTGAACAACAACCGGACATTGGTTTCCATCAGGATGGCTCATTGGGTTTGACATACTTCTGTCCATGAACATTTTTAAACTTAATCTGGGTATGTTTTCAGTTTGAAACAACTTTATCCAGCCTATAGGGTTCGAATGTCCAGTGTGATGAAAAATGCGTAATCTAATGAATAATCTTGACTGGTATGAACATTTAGTACTTGCAATACATTCTTGAGACAGTAATATCAAACTCAGCACTCTGGTCCTTTGCAACATAATCGAGAGAGACAACGTTGTACCTGTAATGCATTTGTCCTTCCCCATGCCGCTTGTTTTGATGAAACGATCCCTCGTATGTTTGTCCATCCTTATCCAACAGAAACCCATTGCCTGGATGATAGGAGTATGCAAAATATAATTGAATGACACAATCTTCACATATCAAGGTCAGACAGAAGTCCTGGCTACATCTGAAACGGTACAGTGCTGTCATTCTGTTACCAAACGTTGCATCTGCACTGCTCTTCAAGTAAATGCATTTTTGTCAAATTGTCAGTGGAAATTGTTAAGTCGTTCTTGTGCACATAGTTGTATGGTTTGTTTAACTTTGCAATCATTGGTCTGTTTGGCATATATTTTAAAGTGAAAAATCTGAGTCTCAGCATCACTCTGTTACAATGGCATTTTCCTGCACTACATAAAGGTGCCATTGCAGACACACCCAGAGAAGTCCTATAGATATTTTCCTTTACGCTGCAGTAGATGCATATTAGCACATAGGCTAATATGTCAAAATATGCAAAAAATACTTTGCTTCCAGTGCAGGACATGTATTTTGGGATATAGGTCTAGTATTGCCCACCATCTCGGAGTCCGTAGGAGAACTCTCCCTTGTATCTCTCTCCATTGCCTTTCTGCATCACACCACAGCCATGAAGTTCCCCTCCACTGAACTGGCCAGAATAGGATACACCTAAGAGATTCATAAATACGTTGTTCATTGAAACTACTTGATATTACATTTTAGGCTACAAGTCTGGTGCTTTATACAGTCTTCTAGCACTGAATTCTTATCAAATTTAGGAAGTGGACTGACCAGAGTGTGTGTGGTACACACTAATGGATAAAAGTATGTGGACACCTGCTTGTCGAACATCTTATTCCAAAATTATGGCCATTAAAATGGAGTTGGTCCCCCCTTTGCTGCTATAACAGCCTCCACTCTTCTGGGAAGGCTTCACTAGATGTTGGAACATTTCTGCGGGGACTTGCTTCCATTCAGCTACAAGAGCCTTATGTTGGGCATTGATGTTGGATGATTAGGCCTGGCTCACAGTCGTCGTTCCAATTCATCCCGGTGTTTGATGGGGTTGAGGTCAGGGCTCTGTGCAGGCCAGTCAAGTTCTTCCACAACGATCTCGACAAACCATTTCTGGTTGGATCTCTTCGTGCACGGGGGCATTGTCATGCTGAAACAGGGAAGGGCCTTCCCCAAACTGTTGCCACAAAGTTGGAAGAACAGAATGGTCTAGAATGTTATTGTATGCTGTAGCGTTAAGATTTCCCTTCACTGGAACTAAGGGGCCTAGCCCGAACCATGAAAAACACCAGACCATTATTCTTCCTCCAACAAACTTTACAGTTGGTTCTATGCATTCGGGCAGGTAGAGTTCTCCTTGGCATCCGCCAAACCCAGATATGTCGGTTGGACTGCCAGATGGTGAAGCCTGATTCATCACTCCAGACAACATGTTTCCACTTGAGTCCAATGGCAGCGAGCTTTGCGCATGGTGATCTTAGGCTTGTGTGCGGCTGCAGCTGCAGCTTGGAAATCGGCAGTGAGTTTTGCAACCGAGGACAGACTATTTTTACAGGCTTCAGCACTCTGCAGTCCCGTTCTGTGAGCTTGTGTGGCCTACCACTTTGAGGGTGAGCCGTTGTTGCTCCTAGATGTTTCCATTTCACACTAAAAGCACTTACAGTTGACCTGGGCAGGGAAGAAATTTGATGAACTGACTTGTTGGAAAGGTGGCATCCAATGGCAGTGCCACGTTGAAAGTCACTGAGCTCTTCTACTGTGAATGTTTGTCTATGGAGACTGCATGGCAGTGTGCTCAATTTTATACACCGGTCAGCAACGGGTGTGGCTGAAATTGCCAAATCCACAAATTTGAAAGGGTATCCATATACTTTTGGCCATGTAGTATGTGTATGTGTATGTGTATGTGTATGTATATATATATATATATATATATATATATATATTTTTTTTTTTTTTAAACCAGGTAGGCTAGTTGAGAACAAGTTCTCATTTGCAACTGCGACCTGGCCAAGCTAAAGCATAGCAATTCAGCACATACAACAACACAGAGTTACACATGGAATAAACAAAACATAGTGATTAGTACAGTAGAACAAAATAATATATAGCTCTGGGACTGACTAACCGAGGTGAGTGCGAGCTTCGATGCAACCAAGAGAGTCCAGCACAATGTCAAAACTCTCTTGGTTCCATCGAAGCTAGGTTAGTGCATGTACCTGTTTTTGCCCAGAACCTTGACCCATTCCCCTCTATTTCCCCATGAGCAAACTCTCCTTCGTAGTAACTTCCATCTTTCATCAAGAGTTTTCCATGCCCTGGATAAAAAAAAGTAGGAGTTTCATTCAAGTGCATAGCCTAGCCTAGCTTCAATGCAACCAATAGAGTTTACCTCCAGCACAACGTAAAAACTCTTGTTAGCATCAAAGCTAAGCCTGACATGCCGATGCTTTCCCTCCCTTACACAACATTATATAATTGTGTTTGATTAGCTATGTCAAACGGTGATTAGCTAGATAACATAGCCTAAACATATAGTTTGTATATCATTATAATATAACAAGCAAACATGGTAGCAAAGTCACACTATGCGACATAAGGCCAAGTGTAACCTTCTGCTATTAGCAAAAGAACGTAGTTAGTTACTACCAAAGGCATACACACCGTGTTTTTCGCCCTTACTCCACTCTCCCTCATAGCGAAAAAAGCTGTTTGGATACACATACACGCCAAAACCTGCATGGTGGTGGGGATAGACAGACAGTCACGCACCTGCTGATAATACGCTTTTTTATAGCAAATATTTGACGGGTTGTCATTACTTAAATCATATAAGTGTTATTTTGAGCGTATACTGTCTAAACGTACCGTTCCGGGTAAGATTTGTTACTCCTCCGACGTAGTAGCGAGAGTTTCTTACTTGTTTTTTGACAGCAGCCATCTTGCTTGGGAAATGCGTCCTTAGCAACAGTAATCTCTCGCGGGCAGGGCTCAAGCACAAGGGCATTTTCAACACAACAGGGCTTCGGGTGAAAACACGAGATCAAATCATGACATAAGTGATCTTCATGTCGGAAATTTTAAGCTCTAGAAATATGCAGAATTTCCGACTTTGAAATCCACGTTTTTTAACCGTTCTAAAGATGTTTCCCAGTTGTTTTGAACGCACTGTAGACGGAAGTCGGAGATTTCAGATTTCCCAGTTGTTTTGGACGCACTGGAGTCGGAAGTTGGTGTGAATAATATTACAACGCCTGGATAGCTATTTTACATATCAACGAACCACATCATGGTCGCCTTCCCCTGCTCAGATCCTGGGGCTCATTGTCATGTCATTCATCCTCCGTCATCACCTCATGTTTCAGCATGATAATAGCATGATATAATAATATCCTCATTTTGTTTGTCATAGTTGAAGTGTACCTATGATGAAAATTACAGGCCTCTCATCTTTTTAAGTGGGAGAACTTGCACAATTGGTGGCTGACTAAATACTTTTTTGCCCCACTGTACCTGACCAAGGCCCTTCTCCCCCGATTGCTCAGTTTGGCCCGGGCAGCCAGTTCTAGGAAGAGTCTTGGTGGTTCCAAACTTAATCCATATAAGAATGATGGAGGCCACTGTGTTTTGGGGGACCTTCATGCTGCAGAAATGTTTTGGTGGCCCTTCCCCAGGTCTGTTCCTCGACACTATCCGGTCTCTGAGCACTACTGACAATTCCTTCGACCTCATGGCTTGGTTTTTGCTCTGACATGCACTGTCAACTGTGGGACCGTATATAGACAAGTGTGTGCCTTTCCAAATCATATCCAATCAATTGAATTTACCACAGATGGACTTCAATCAAGTTGTAGAAACATCTCAAGGATGATCAATGGAAACAGGATGCCCCTGAGCTCAATTTCGAGTCACATGGCAAAGGGTCTGAATACTTATTATGTGAAAAGGTATGTCTGTGTGGATGGACCATTTCAGGTTGTCGGTGATGTGTAAGCCGATGAACTTGAAGCTTTTCACCTTCTCCACTGTGACCCCATCGATGGAGATGGGGGCATTCTCCCTCTGCTGTCTCCTGAAGACCACGATCAGCTCCTTTATTTTGTTGATGTTGAGTGAGAGGTTCATTTTCTGGCACAACTCCGCCAGGGCCCTCATCTCGTCACTGTTGGTAATCAGGCCTATCACTGTTGTGCCGTTTGCAAACTTGATGATTGAGTTGGAGGCGTGCGTGGCCACTCAGTCATGGATGAACTGACAGTACAGGAGGGGGATGAGCATGCACTCTTAGGGGGCTCCTGTGTTGAGTGTCAGCGTAGTGGAGGTGTTGTTGCCTACCTTCACCACCTGGGGGAGGCCCGTTAGGTAGTCCAGGACCAAGTTGAACAGGGCAGGGTTCAGACCCAGGGCCCTGAACTTAATGATGCGCTTGGAGGGTATGATGGTGTTGAAGGCTGAGCTGTGGTCAATGAACAGTATAAGTACATAGATATTCTGCTATCCAGATGGGATAGGGCAGTGTGCAGTGTGATGGCAATTGCATCATCCGTGGATCTATTGGGGTGGTATGCATATATCAGTGGATCTTGGGTGTCGGGTAAGGTGTACTCGATATGATCGTTAACTAGCCTCTCAAAGCACATCATGATGACAGAAGTAAGTGCTATGGGGTGATAGTCATTCAGTTCAGTTTCCTTCGCTTTCTTGGGTACAGGAACTATGGTGGCCATCTTGAAGCAAGTGGGGACAACAGACTGGGATAGGTAGAGATAAAATATGTCCGTATGTCTGTGGACACAGCTAGCAATGTCATCTGGGCCAGCAGCTTTGCGAGGATTAATGCTCTTAAATGTCTTACGCCGGCCACGGAGAACTAGAGTTTTACAGTCCTCTGGAGTGGCGGTGGCACTGTATTTTCCTCAAAGCGGGCAAAGAAGGTGTTTAGCTTGTCCAGGGGCAAGACGTCGGTGTCCGCAACATGGCTGGTTTACTCTTTGTAGTCTGTGATTGTATGTCCTGCCACATACATGTCATGTCTGAGCCAAATTGCGACACTTTGTCTCTATTCTGACATTTTGCTTGTTTGATTGCCTTACGGAGGGAATAACTACACTGTTTGTAGTTATGCTCAGAGCCTACCCGGAACATATCCCAGTCCATGTGATCAGGGGGAATGTACACGGCTGTGACAAAAAAACGATGGGAATTCTCTCGGGAGGTATTACGGTCGGCATTTGATTGTGAGGTATTCTAGGTCGGGAGAACACAATGACTTGAGTTGCTGTACGTTATCACAATCAAACCATGAGTAGTTAATCATGAAACATACACCCCCACCTTTCTTCTTCCCGGAGAGTTATTTTATTCCTGTCTGTGCGATGTACTGAGAACCCAGCTGGCTGTATGGACGATGACAGTATATCCGGTGAGAGCCATGATTACGTGAAACGGAGTATGTTACAGTCCCTGATGTTTCTCTGGATGAGATCCTTGTCCTGAGCTTGTCTACTTTATTGTCCAGAGACTGATCATTAGCGAGACATATACTCTGTAGCGTTGGATGGTGTGCACGCCTCCTGAGTCGGACAACAAGTCCACTCCGAATACCTCTTCTCTGCCAGAGGTGTCTTGGAGCAGCCTCTGGGATAAGTTAAATTGCCTAGGGGGGTACGAACAAAGTATCCATTTTGGGAAAGTTGTATTCATGGTCGTAATGCTGGTGAGTTACCACCACTCTGATATCCAAAAGTTATTTTTGGCTGTATGTAATAACACAAAAAATGTTCTGGGCTAATAATGTAAGAAATAACACAAAAAAATTAAATACACGCAAAGTTGCTTAGGAGCTAGAAGCAGAGCTGCCATATTTGTCGGCGTCAATTTGCAGTTCTTAAACTAATCCAATCATTGTTACATTTTTTGCACCCCTTACTGAAATTATTGTTCCAGTTTAATTGGCGTAGGTAGTCTAATCACACTGTTCCTAACGCTGGCAGTCATTATGAATGCAGGTTGTGGTTAAATAAAAATGACAATTCTGCCTGGATTCCAAAAGATATTAAACACCAGAATAATGGGACTTGCAGGTCAGGTTGCAAAATTCTGGTAAATTTCCCAGGTTTTCCAGAAATCCCAGTTGGAAGATTCCAGGAAATCCTTCAACCAAGTTTTTTTTTTTATCTGGGGATTTTGGGGAATTTACGGGGATTTTTCAACCCTACTTGCAGGCCTGATGTGGCCTGTAAAACAATGCGCTTTAGGCCATTGTATCAGGATAAAGCTAACCTAAAAATATATATATATTTGGCTCCCTGATTTGCATACTGCTGTTGCTGCTTTTTTACCTCAAAACAAAGATTATCTGTAGATGAGTTACACAATTATTTTCTAAAGAGGGTGCATAGAATCCTCACTGCAGAAACAATAAAGTAATTTTGGTCCACTCATTTTTGCAGTGCGTTTAAATGTTTTATTTTGCAAGTAAATGTGAATGCGCATTTCTCAATCTGACATAAATGTAGCCTACTTTTTGGGATCTACACTGGAGATTTGCAATATTTTCATGGTTCTAGGTCGATTTTGGACTAAGAGCTATTTGGGAGCCAAATGAGCCAGCTCACCGAAAAGACTCGGAATGCCCATCACTAATATGCAATGTATTATCATAAAGAGTTCATTATAATGGCACAATTTGCCTAGGAACTCAACTTGGTGAAGCCCACAAGGACTGAAAATGAACATGTCTCTGTCACTAAAAATAGTCATGGGTGGTAGGTAGAATTCTACAATTCACTCAAAAAGGCAAGGCACACTGGGAAATTAGTCCCTTTAGAAATTATTCACACCACAAGACTTTCTCCAAGTTGTGTTACAGCCTGAATTTAAAATGGATTCAATTTTAAAGAGTTTGTGTCACTTGCTTACACACAATACCCCATAATGTCAAAGTGGAATTATGTTCATTAGACATTTTTACAAATTAATTAAAAATGAAAAGCTCAAATGTCTTGAGTCAATAAGTATTCAACCCCTTTGTTGTGGCAAGCCTAAATAAGTTGAGTAAAAATGTGCTTAACAAGTAACATAATAAGTGGCATGGATTCTGTTTAACATGATTTTTGAATGTCGAACTCATCTCTTTACCCCACACATACAATTGTCTGTAAAGGTCCCTCAATCAAGCAGTGAATGTCAAACAGGGATTGAAAACAAAGACCGGGGATGTTTTCCAATGCCTCGCAAAGAAGGGATGGGTACAATTATAAAAAATAAAATAAACTTTCTATCAAAATGTCAGTTCAAAGATGCCTGTATCTAATTCAGTTGCCAGAGAGGAAGGACACCACTCAGGGATTTCACCATGAGGCCAATTGTGACTTTAAAACAGTTAGGTTTGAATAGCTGTGATAGGAGAAAAATGAGGATGGGTCAACAACATTACAGTTACTCCACAATACTAACCTAAATGACAGAGTGAAAAGAAGGAAGCTTGTACAGATTAAAAAATATTCCAAAACATGCATCCTGTTTGCAACAAGGCACTAAAGTAATACAGAAGAAATGTGGCAAAGCAATTCATTTTTGTCCTGAATACAAAGTGTTATGTTTGGGGCAAATCCAACACAACACATCACAGAGACAGCAGTGGGGTCAAACTGTAGAACCCAGTTCCTGCATTTGAATATCATGCATTTATCAAACAAAACTACGCTACATTTTATCTCTGGGGCCCTCAGGATGACAAATCAGAGCAAGATTACTGAATGTAAGAACATTATTACCTTCAGAGGTGAATGTATCAAACCACTTGCAGTGATAAAAGTGTTTTGTTGTTGTGCACTATCCTCAAACAATAGAATGGTATTTTTTGTAATAATAGCTACTGTAAATTGGACAGTTCAGTTAGATTAACAAGAATATAAGCTTTATGCCCATATAAGACATGTCTTTGTCCCAGATAGTAGGCTGTTTACAACGTCATTCTAGTCACATTATCGAATATTGACCAAGAACTGTCCATAGAGGTTAATTGCATTGTTGGTTAAGGGCTTGTACTTAACATTTCATGGTAAGGTCTACCTGTTGTATACAGTTTGATTTGAAATTCACCTTTCAGCAGGACAATAACCTAAAACACAAGGCCAAGTATACACTGGAGAGGCTTACCAAGACGACATTGAATGTTCCTGAGTGTCCTAGTTACAGTTTTGACTTAAATTGGCTTGAGAATCTATGGCAAGACTTGACAATATCTGTCTAGTAATGATCAACAACCAACTTGACAGCTTGAAGAAGTCTTTAAAGAATAATGTGCAAATATTGAACAATCCATGTGTGCAAAGCTCTTAGAGACTTACCCAGAAAGACTCACAGCTGTAAATTGCTGCCAAAGGAGATTTAAGCATATACAGTTGAAGTCGGAAGTTTACATACACTTAGGTTGGAGTCATTAAAACTCGTTTTTTCAACCACCACACATTTCTTGTCAACAAACTATAGTTTTGGCAAGTCAGTTAGGACATCTACTTTGTGCATGACAGAAGTACTTTTTCACAGATTATTTCACAATTCCAGTGGGTCAGAAGTTTACACCTACTAAGTTGATTGTGCCTTTAAACAGCTTGGAAAATTCCAGAAAATGGATGTCATGGCTTTAGAAGCGTCTGATAGGCTAATTGATATCATTTGAGTCAACTGGAGGTGTACCTGTGGATGTATTTCAAGGCCTACCTTCAAACTCAGTGCCTCTTTGCTTGACATCATGGGAAAGTCAAAAGAAATCAGCCAAGACCTCAGAAAACAAATTGTCACAGTGACTATGGGTTTGAGTAATGACTACAAAATTACTTTAAGTAACTGTACTCCGATATATTAAGTGCAATGAGTTTCCTCATAAGTTTTGACTCATTTGGGGTTTACAGTGTATGCATTGCAGCGCCATCTTACTTCCATCTGGCTTCGCGAGACAACAAGCCAACGGGGATGGAGAACGAGCCCATTTGTGGAATTTGGTCGATTTTATTTGACCCCACAATGCAACAAAACTCTACTGAAATAGCAATATCCATAGAAGAAAAAATGGACTGATCAGTTATCACAATAACTGTACCTCTAACCCACAGTGCCTGTTCATTCCCCCCACTCCTGGAAAGCAACCATTTTACAAATCCATCAAAAATCTATTTTATTTATTTAATTCTATCCATCCATCCAAAACACTTTTGAGAGAGCTTAGGTGTGAAACTTAAACAAAAATCTATGCATTTGGTTAAAGTAAAACATATAGAACGGTTAATGAAACAACTCATAAGCCACCAGATTTAGTAGCACATGAGATATTTTGGCAGTACATATCAACAAAAAAACTATTGAAAATACAGTTGCTAAAAGAATTTATCTGGAGGTTAGTTGAAAAGCCTGTATCAACTTAATATATATAAAAAACAAACTGTTAGTAGTCTATTTCTGCTGTGGGAGGCCCATGTCCTCTGAGAGCATGAAATGTTATTGTTGCTTTTTTCCATAGTGGCTTAATAATACATTTTCAGAGTGGAATATATAGTAGAATCTACTCTAATTGGAACCTATTCTAACAAGCCATTGTAAGTGCACATGGGGAACTCGGTAGCTGCGTCGTACACTATGAAACAGAAGTTACTGCTGTGATACACTACTAGGACACGGAAGAGATAGTGCTGCTCCCAAGGACAGGACCAGGGTCCCTCACACATGGTTTATATGCGTATCAAACTACATGGTGCTTTTCGGAACCAATCAGTAAAACAGATCCTTTACGCTTTGCTCTTCTCTGACGTCTCTGTGCCTGCATTCGCCCTGCCCGATCTGAAACGTTGACTCAGCTCTGCCGACAATACTGAGCAGCAGGATTTCTGTGAGGAGAGAAAAGGGAGACAGAGGAGAGGAGAGGAGGAAGAAGTGTGAGTAGTAGGGGGAATTATAGGAAGAAAATTATGCTATGCACTGCTACCAAGTACTAATTGAGTGTATGTCAACTTCTAACCCACTGGGAATATGATGAAATAAATAAAAGCTGAAATAAATCATTCTCTATACTATGATTCTGACATTTCACATTCTTAAAATAAAGTGGTGATCCTAACTGACCTAAAACAGGGATTTTTTACTGGGTTTAAATGTCAACAATTGTGAAAAACTGAGTTTCAATGTATTTGGCTAAGGTGTATGTAAACTTCTGACTTCAACTGTATATATTTTTTAAGTCCATTCAATATCCTCTCCTCATGTTCCCTTACCTTCTGGTCCTTGGCTTGGTTGCGGGCCTTGGAGGCAAGCTCCAGGAGGGCAATGAGGAGGCCCAGGCCACACCCCAGGGCCAGCAGCATGAAGAGGCCCCTCAGGAGGTGGGCCTGGAGGGCCTGTGGGGCTTGGCCCCCCTCTGGCATACAGCTATTGGCCCACCACTTACTCTGCAGGTACGCCAATTCCCCAGACTCACTCAGCTGCAGTATGGCCACCGTTATGTTCTTCATCATAGGGGAGCCTGGCAGGGAATGAGATGGAAGGAGGAGGGAGGATACAGAGGGAAGGAGGAGGAGAGAGATGGAGGGACAGCAAGTGAGAAAGGGGTTTGTATGTGTTTGGGTGCATATCAAGAAATGAACTGAACTTTGAATACTTCAGATATTCATCACTACAGCAGACCACCCATAAAAACACATAGACAATGTTCCCAATGTTGCCTATTGATAGCACAGCCTTCCATCTATGGGGTGTACAGTGGATCCAGCTGCTAGGGGCTCACCTAGGGGTGCTGCAATGCTGTACCCTCTCATGGCAATGAGTTCACTGCTCCGGATCAGGTTGCAGTAGCGAGCCACAGCTATGTCCAGAGACGCTGCCTCGCCAATGAAGGCGTAGTTGCCTTCCTGGGCACGTCGATTGCCCTCTTCCACAGAACGCACACAACTCTTCTTCCTCTCCATGTGCTGGAAGATGCTTCGGTAGGTGGGGTTGTTGGAGTTCTAGAAATGGGAGCGAAAAGGGAATTTTAGAAATGCGTCGTTGGTCAGATGATTTTAGGCCATAGTTGTTGAGACATTAGCGATTCTAGTTGTAGGTGTACGTTTTTATCCGAAACTCACTATGGAAGGAAATGTAAAGAAATATGTGCAGGTATAGACAATTTAGCATTTTTGTACATCGATTGACGTTTACTAAGGAATACATTTGTGCGGTTTCTTTTTAAAGCCACACGTACTTTGAAGAAATTGAACGTGGAGCCGCCTTCCACTGTTCCATAGTCAATGACGTCCTGTCTGGCCAGCTCATCGAAGTTCATCACCGAGACGTGTTTGGTGTCCGCACGTAGCATGGTGTTGAAGTTGCTGAAATAGCAGGCCAGGAGCACCACCGCAAATACCCACCAGATGGCGCTGATAATACGGCCAGACAAGCTTTTAGGGTGTGGGCCAGCACCTGAGAACGCAAACCATAGAGATCCATTATATTATGTAAAATTGTATTCTATGATTGAAATTTGAAATGGGACGGATCACTTAAGAACATATTTGAAACTTCTGTTGGGGAGACTGAAAAATGCTTTTCATTTTAGAACCTCAAACTTATTTTTGCTGTCACTCCATCACTTTCTTCTGGACTACAAAAGAAAGTGTGCAAACTCCCATATTATCCGTCCTAGTTTTCTCTTCAGACAAGCAATGTAATGTAGAACATAAAAACATAATAACAGAAGATATAGATTGCTCATACGTATAGCCCTTTATACGGGTAGGAAATGGCAGATCTGGACACTGATAAGCGCCTAAATTAGAACACAGTGGCTGTACAGAAACATGCTTTGCATGCCGTCAGAGCTCAGGGTCTCTGCTTCACAGCTCTGAATGGTTTTTTTGTATGTTGTAGTATTTTCTCATTAATACCTGCGTTCTGTTTTGTATGATGTAACAATGTAAATTGTTGATCTGTATTTTGAATAAAAAATACATTAAAAAAATACAAAGTTCTGAATGGGTTTTGTCTGACAGCTGTTCTGAATTTGAGCACCGGGCGGGACAAAAAGTTGCTCCCACCTCTCCAGCTAACTGCTAAATGGGTAACTTGTGCAATTTGTTTGTTGTCTGAGTGAGGGAAATGCCGTACATTACGAGGCCTCTATGTATTTTGAGGATGATAATAAATACCGTTTTGATGTGATACAAGCAAGCCAAACACCCGAGTCCAAATGTGCACTTCACATTTCCATATCATAAAACTCATGTCAAATATGGTTTATTTATAAAATACTTGTTATATATTGGTTTTCGATCACAACAGAATCACAAAAAAATATATATACCCCCCCCTCCCCAAACTAAAAAATAAAATAATTAACCTAAACAGGCCAACAATCAGCATTTCATAAAACAATATAATTGGTACTATGGTAAGTAATTGTTGACCCTAATAAATTACAGTCATACAAAAATAATACTAATGATAAAAAAATTCAACAAACAAAAAAGCAAAGGCAAGGTATCCTTTGTTTGGTGTTGGCTTGAGCATGTATCTGAAGTGTTATTCATTTATTTACTTGTTTTTTGTTAAATCTCATTTGCTTGTTGTTGGCATCCCACCTTGCGTTTTCATCGTCTGCGTGTATTACACACACGCACATACGCATCAACCGGCGCGCGCACACACACACACACGCACATACGCATCAACCGGCGCGAGCACACACACACACACGCACATACGCATCAACCGGCGCGCGCACACACACACACACGCACATACGCATCAACCGGCGCGCGCACACACACACACACGCACATACACATCAACCGGCGCGCGCACACACACACACACACGCACATACACATCAACCGGCGCGCGCACACACACACACGTGTCCATCCACACCCGTCCACTTAAAATATGTTTTATCTCCTGTTAGCACCTATAAATATTTCATAATATAATGTCAGTCTTCGTATTATTTATAATTTAGCTAGTCATGTTGCAACAGAACAAGCTTTCAAATTATGCCCACCTGACCCAGATTGTCATTTATTAAGGACGGTTTTGTGTAATTGTGTAAAGGAGGGGATGCATGGCTATGTTAAAAATAAATAAAAAACACAAATCTGGGCGATTTGGCTCATAACTGCGTTACCTTGCAGTGTCAGGGCTCCGGTGATGTACCAGAAGCTGTGCAGGAGGGTGAAGCTGTGTTCGTCTGTCTCGGGATCCGCCCACTCACAGGGGCTTATCCTGAGGGGGTAAAGTGAGCATTGAGATGTCTTTCTTTACAGAACTTCATTCTCTGGACAGGGGCCAAACCAGATTCTTAGAAGGATGAATTAGCAGTGTAGTTTCTACTTCCATTGACATGCTCTATTATCAACCACCCCCATTTCCCACGCCAGAGTTGTATACCGGACATACTGTAGCCTATATGTTTCATAGTTTTACGCATTATTTGTATGTTGACATCTTCGTATGCAAAGATTCTAACTTCTACGTATTTGTACTTAGTCTCGTTGACTTTAATGGATGACTGACAGACTTAAGTGGAAGTTAGGATTCACCCCGAAATGACTAGGGTTTATAGCTAGCGGCTAGATTAGGAATGGGGCCCAGTTGATGATGATATCTCACCTGGCCACCAGATAAATGCAGAGGCCAGTCACCAGGAAGGCCATGAGGACACCCACCCACATCTCCGTGGAGAAGGGGAAGAGGAAGCTGACGAAATGGCTCTCCTCGGAGCCCAGGTCCTTTCTCAGGATGAAACCAACACCGGTCTGCATGAAGGGAGTGCTCATCTCCACCGACAGCTCCCTGGTTGCTGTGAGTGTCAGCGGGGCGACCGCCAGTTCGGCCTCCTGATAAATAGGAGCAGACACACAAACACACACATACATCACACAGTGACACACACACGAGCAGGAACACACACAGGAGTAAGGAGACAGACACAGGAACAGGGAAAAACAAACAGGAATAGGGACCCACATACACAAGTGTGAGTGAGTATATCCATGCACGGCCTACTGAACAGAGGTCTGAATGACTTAACCAATCTCCCAGCATAGAGTATACCACCACCTGCTACTTTCTGTCCAGGTCACTCACCCCTCGGATCACCTCCCCGATCATCCCGAGCCAGTTTCCGCTCTCATCCTGTCGCCCGTATTTGCCGTCCTTCACCAGGTGCACTTCGTACTTGAAGCCCAACTTCTTGGCGATCTCCGCAAGCAGGTCAATGCAGTACCCCTCCAGCTCAGACCCTTGGGTCATGGTGAATGGCTCTTGCTGGTGGGAGAGAATCCGACAAGTGGATCATAAGTTAAAACATGCATTCCATCATAGAGTTACATTAAAGTGGTACACCAGTCTCCTTTCCACCACATGTAACTTCTGATTGACTTTACAAAAGGCACATCTCAGTAGGTAGTCCGTGTATGTCATGAGAGATCAGAATCGTGTGACCTGTGTAAGCACAGCCATGGAATCACAGCCATGGAATCTAATCTGATTGGGCAAAATATCAGAATTGGGCACCTTATGTTGTTTTTCCTGTTTACACATTTGGGGGAAATCAGGTATCAGATATTTCATTACATCGGATTTGGGCTGCATGTGTAAAAGAAGCCACAGTGTCATTCGAACGGGTGTGCCCAAATAAATGCATTGGAGTCATTATGATAAATATGAATTTGAAATATAAAAATGAATGTTTGCTGTATGTCTGATGATATGCATAACAAACCATTTACAATATGATAATATGATTGCGATAAGTATTAGTATGATGTGTAATAGCTTACCAATATAGTGGTGATGGATAACGCTGCAGGCCCTGGAACAAAAACCAAACACGTCAATGTGTACACACTGCTCCTTAGTCTGTCTGTGTAATGAACGTTAATCCCTTCTCCCGGCCTTGCATTGGTTCATTTGCTTTGACTGGTAGAAAACTAGTGGAAGTTGCTTCTTGAGTGCTTCCAATGTAAGCGTATCATCTTACCATGTTATGCTCTGTCCTCCCTTCCAACTTCAGGAGTTAAGACCCAAGAGCCAGGATAGAGAAGAATGGCTGTATTGTACTGCATCTTTCTAACAAAACACTTTTCTCTCCAATGATAAGGAGTCCATTTTGGGGGTAATGTAGGGGGACATTAATGGGGTACAACAGGACTGTTTTGAACCTCCTGTGGTGAGACTAAAATGGGCTCCTACCCACCCCGCTCTCCCTAAAGGCATGTTCTGGGTCCCTCCAGCAGAAGAAGCAAACAGTCCCCCCTTCCAATCCCCCTCCCTTATGCATGACACTGAAAGTTTTCCTTGCCGTAGACTGACTGTGACCAATGCCATTTCAGCATGTCCGTCTCAAGAACTAACAAGCCCTGCCAGGGTTGGAGGCGGGGAAGCGGAGGTGCTGGGGAGCAATCGCTCCACATACAGTGGTGGGCCCAGTCGGGGGTGCTCCCTCGGTATCGTATGGTGTCAGTGGCATACTGACACACATCAACAATAATTTGTAAAAGACCTTTGGCATCGACCTACAAGCCCACTGAGATGTCTGTCATTTCACGGGCCTGCCCCGAGCCATTGTCTGCAAGCTCAATTGATTTATCACACTCTTTTGTTGGCCGTGGCAGGCATCCTCTTGGACGGCTCGTGAGAAATGGTCAGGCCTCAGATCTGATGAGGCCCCAGGCTTTGTTAGGGCTCCAGCCGTCCAGCCTCGGTCAATGGGTAGAGTCAGATGGGGCACCCTCCCGTAGGCTAGGGCATGCTGGGATGCTGGAGGAATTTCACCTATGAAGGCAGCACTAGAGAGCCATTGCCTGCCACAGCTTGGTGGTTCAGTATGTTTTCTAAATGCATTTTCAACCCTTATTCACAAAATTCCTATAGATAACCTAAGGTACTTCAGAGGTGTCTTGACCACATACATTATACCACTAGGGGTCAGTGTAATAAAAGGTTATGGTTAATGAGTACCCTCGACAGTAGCAGGGAGGAAGTAATACTGGGGGATTAAGGTTGAAATTGCCCTCAAACACAGATCCATGATCAGATTACCCAACCCCAAATCCTAACCGTACCATTAGGAGGATTATAAAAAATATTTGAACCTGAACCAGTGGCAGCATTCCTTGGAAACCTTATGATATATATGTATATATTTACCAGCAGTGCAACACCCAGATAGCAGTGCCACGGCACACACGACCAATCCAATCAACGCTTTCATGTTGTCACCTTCTGAACCTGAGAATTATAAGAGGTGACAACTCATTTTCAATGACCCAGGTGACCTTACATTTGTATTAATTTTTGATGATTAGATGCTCATGGATTTCAGTTTATATTGACCTCAACATGAGTGTAGTGAAATCCTTGAACTTCAACATTGTAAGCTATGGGTCAAATTCAACAAAATTACTACAAACCGACAACTATTGTAGAAATAATTATACTATAAATGCAGAGGTATTTTTCTATAATTTGAGGGCAGTAATTCTGGTTATACTATACCTTATAGTGCTCTTATTAATGTGAAGTGATTCCTGTTACACTGTAACATGTATTATAGTGACTCATTACTACATGTTTCTAAAACTCTACTCAAGGTTACTCCAGGTCAGGGTTACGGCTAATGTTAAAGTACAGTGTACTGATAATACACTACCTGTTAATACACAAGTACACAGTAATAAGGGCACTGTAGTGTAAAGTGTTATAGTACTTCCCTGCACAAAAAAAACAAGAAAAGCATATTAACCTTTCACTTAAAAAGAAAATATATTTATTGGCTCAGGGGATAACAATGAGATTTCAATGTGTAATTCTTTTAACAGATGCATTTTTAGCACTATGTGCGAACCAAGTACAATGCACTGGGTTATAGTTCAACACATGGTTTAGTCTATTCGGTTAGTCACAAGGTTCAAATTCAACTTTACTTCTTATAAAAACATTGGAAATCCTAAACCAGAATTTCACATTGGAATTCAAATGTGGGGGTTGTAATGCAAAAAAAGCATAATAAACCATGCCTCATGGCACATGCATATGTTCATTAATAGATCACAAATGGAAGAGAAAAAATGTCAAAATGCTATTAAGAACAACATCAATAAGATGCTGCTATCAAAATTCACTGTAAAAGTGAATAGCACTGTCTGAATGATACCAATAAGGTTTCCTTACCTTAGATATTCTGTCTTAGTAAAGAAGCAACTCTGGTGGAGTGGAAGGACGCAAACAAAGTAGTTAATGGAGAGGGAGGGATGGTTGGGTGCAGTGCAAGAGGGTCAGATATCACAACCACACGCAACCCGAAATTATAAAGGGGTTGGACATGGCAGTAGATGTGGAGGACTCGAAAACATGTGGGTTGCGTCCCAATAACCTCTCTAATCTAATCTCCTTTCTCCCGAAGTGTGCACTTGTTCACTTCCCTTATTGCACAATAGCAGGTATAGAGTGATGCACATCAAGTTGGAAAATGCTTGTTTTTGTCAAGTTAAGTAAGAGAGCCCCAACCTCTCATTCCCCCACTTAAAAAAAGGAGAAGAAAAAACAAGTTCTATCACGACTTCCCCCGAAGTCGGTCCCTCTCCTTGTTCGGGCGACGTTCGACGTCACCGGCCTTCGAGCCATCACCGATCCACTTTTCATTTTCCATTTGTTTTGTCTTTGTTTTACACACCTGGTTTCAATTCCCCAATTACATGTTCATTATTTAACCCTGTTTTCCCCATGGTTTTTGTGCGTGATTGTTTTATGCATGTTGGGTCCGTTATTTGTGGGCTCGGTATTACGACATGTTATTGGAATTGTTTAGTAAAGTTACTTGTGTCACTCATTTCTGCTGTCCTGCGCCTGACTCCTCTGCACCAGCTACACCCAGACCACTACAAGTTCCTAGTAGCCAATGGAGAAAGGGGAGTTGGGTGCAGTAGCACACCCATACAACGCAGGAGATTTGTGGTTGTTTGAATGGAAGAGGGCAGTCCATAAGCGTAGACCAAGGATATCAAGGATCTGGAAGGATTCTATATGGAGGAATGGTCTATGATCCCTCCCAACGTGTTCACTTTCAGTTAGTCAACTTCCTTACAACATAATATGGGGAGTCGCACTCGCGACTTCGGTTGATGAATATAAAATCACGCCTGACAAGGCCAATGAAATCCACACCTCGCTGGAATCCCTGCCTTCCTCATGTGATAAGCATGAGGCTCGGTTGAATCCTTCAATTATTCCGCTCTTTACCTCAGTGTGAACAGGAATGATTTACGCTACTAAAACAAACAAATGGAACATGAGACAGTCTTACGATGTGCCGACTAAAGTTTCCCCTCTGGACGTTGTGTGCTGGAGTTTGTATGGTTCCCATAGTTTCCTAATCACAAACAATTAGTTATTCTTCAGATTGTTTGGACTGGCTTTAGTAATGATTATGAATGCAAAAGATGCGAACTAGATGACAAAGGCTAAGCCGGGTTAGGGTTCGCGCCCATGCCCAAATGTTGTCTTGTATGTCCCGGTGCATGCTCTGCTGTGCCCTCATTCAATTCAGTTCGTGTTCAGGACGAGGGGACGGCTGGCACTGAGCCCATACTCGTCCACACACAGGTTCTCTTGACAATCATGTAGAATTTTGTTTAGGTGGCTTGGTGTTTCCTACAGTGACTTCCTCTCCCGGGTGGCCGTACCTTGGCTGTATTGGAGTTGTGGGAAGCGGAGATTGATTGGATCTTTGGTCGAATCAAATGTCTTGTCCGCCTGGGCGTGGTGTGTGCAGTGGCTGCCCAAGCTCAACACGGCACCTGTGCACTCTATTGTTGGTTACGGGATGCTACTTGAAGAGAGAGGGCCGACAGGTTCAAGAGCCTCCTGACTAATGTCGGCTAGTATGCATAACGTCCAGCCAATGAAGCTTCCTAGCGTTCCCCCGGCGTTATGGCAACTCCATTCCTATTTTCAATTCCTGAAGTTGGAGGGAGTGGAGAAAGCAGGACTTGCATTCACCTCCGATGAGGAAGCTGCCCCCGTGCACACCCCTGGAGTGAGGGGTCTTAGCACGGGTCTGAGCGACCAGTGCGCCACTCCACAAAAAAAAAAATACTGTGACGACAGTGCCCTCAAGTTTTATTATGGCAAACAGGGTACTACATCAACCATTTCCGGAGACCTTTGTGCCTATTAAGGGGCCGGGCTATACAGTCTCACGGAAGAACAACAAGAACAACATGTGTTGGAAGCTTGTGTAACCCGTGTGAAATGGCTAGCTAGTTAGCGGTGGTGCGAGTTAATAGCGTTTCAATCGGAGACGTCACTCGCTTTGAGACCTTGAAGTAGTTGTTTCCCTTGCTCAAGGGCCGCGGCTTTTGTGGAGCGATGTGTAACAATGCTTTGTGGGAAGAGGCAGTTGATGTGTGCAGAGGGTCCCTGGTTCAAGCCCAGGTAGGGGCGAGGAGAGGGACGGAAGCAATAATGTTACACTTGTCCATGTGCCTGTCTGGTATCCCACATTCCATGGTGTTACAAGGTGCTTTGTCGCCAGTACCTACGACTGGTTGACTTCTGTGATGGAAGTCATATTGCTGTTGCGGCCCTTCCAGCTCTGTTCTAGCCACTCACCTGGACGCATCTCGCAGCCTAAGCCGGTCGTTTCAGATGTGTCAGGCCCGCCGGCCATGGCCTAGGGATGGGGCCCTCTGCTATGGTCAGGAGGCTCCCAGAAGTTGTATCCTGCAAGGAGATCCTCCAGAGGACTGTGTGAAGGCAACTCGATTTGGGGGGGGGGTTATGGACACTGGTGCGGAGCACACTGCATATCAATTACCTGGAGCTCCTAACGGTGTATCTGGCGCTCAGGCATTTCCCCCAGTTTTTGTCGGGCTGGCTTGTGCGGGTCAGAACCGACAATATGTCAGTGGTGGCGTGCATCAAAAGACGGGGAGAGGAATTTTGTCAGGGCCGACATAGATCTTTACCCATCGCGAGAAAATGCGTATTGAAAATGAGGCCCCGTTTTGAACCACTGGAGTCTGTGGCTCTGAAGATCCTCCGTTATACAACCTCCTTGCTAGTGTCTTTGGCCTCGACTAAACGTGTTGGGGACATCTATGCGTTATCGTACACCCTTCCTGTTCTCAGTTCACCCCAGGCGAATGTCATGGCTACGTCCTAGAGCTCCTCAGCGTTTGAGCCATTTCCCTTTTCGCCTCCTCCTTTTGCTTCTGAAGAGCAACAGAGGTTACATGTGCTGTGTCCGTGGAGAGCTTTGCACACATTCATTGAACGGACCTGGGATCTGACCAGCTTCTGTCTGTTTTGCTACTCCAGCTCGTGACAGGGTGCTCTCGAAGCAGCGTAATTTAGTATCCATTGGGGTCAGCTTGGGTTATGATTCTATTTCCCCATAGTATGTTGTTCCGAAGTTGACTGATTGAAAGGGAATATAACGTTATGACTAACACACTAGCAGCTCATCAAGATGGCAAGGTTTGTTTTGTCAGGTTACATAAGAGAGCCTCCAACTAATCATCCCCCATCCCTCTCAAAAAATACAAATAAAACATCAAAAGAAGTTCCTGGCAAACCAATGGAACAGATACAGTCCCTGGGAGCCAGGGGGATGAATTTCCACCCTGACGAATCCTTTGGGAATCATCAGGAGGAGAGTTGGAACCAGAGGGAAGATAATGTGGTCACTGAAAACAAGCGTCCTATTCTTGAAGCTAACTCCAAAGGAACTTATTGGCAAAAGAACCGTGCTAGAGAGAGAGAGAGAGAACTGTTTATAGAACAATCCTTTTGAGGAAGTGGCTAGAGTTAGTGTACAAGGCAGAAAAAAAAATGTAAAAACAGGGGACTATGATATTAATAATTAATTGATTTTGTCCTAGAAGTTCATTGAGCCACATGAAGGTTCAACCTGTTTATTTTTGTATTGGCTGCAGTGTTACTTTAAGTTAATCCCCATGATACCATCGAAGAGGGACTTGACTCCACTATCCAATAATCAGAGAAATACTTATTTGGTACCCAAGCAAAAGACACCCCCATTCAAATCAACTAAAGAGACTAACACATGGCAATTAACTCATCTTTTCAACGTTGTACACTTTGGAGGAATGCCTAGAACTCTGGCAACATAATGTTAATTCATACGGAGTTCAGCCTTAAAAACGTTATTTACTTAATTCCATAAATCTCCATTTCTTCCAGAGAAGTTGTGAGCTTGGAGTCATGCGGAGCTGGAGTTTGCGGGGTAAGAAAGCCTTCAAGCTCCTGTGACAACATCATTCCCTCAGTTCAGTAGTGGCTCAATAGAGCTCCAGATTTTGGTAGGAGGGCTGAGCCATGGCCAATCGACTGGATAAATAGGGTTTGAAGAGGGGGAGTCGAAATGCTCTCGGAATCCTAATGAAGCTGTCTTTTGTATTGTGTGACAGCAGGGCACAGTCTGTGGGTCTAAAAGGAGCATGTCGCGCTTCAGAACCCTCTCCCAGTACATAATAAGAGGCCCTGGCTATAGCCAACAGCTTCACCAGAGGTGGCCGTCATCTTGGCAACCCCAGACTCAAAAACACTGTTGGCAGACCGTTGTCCGTTGATTGATAGGTCAGTACAGTGAAAATTTAAACAAGGCTTTTAACGGTCTTACCGGTTTTAATCATCATTGCCCATTTTTGTCACATGAACCAAAAATGATGCAGGCTTCATAGAGCAGTCATAAAGCGTTCATAAGCACTACACAAATGCTTTCCAATATTAGTTATAAGCAATGTCATACATAAAGGGTTATATAAAATACCCCATACATCTGGTGCTTTGCCAAGCATGGCAAGTTCCTGGAAGACTTTTGAAGCCACTATATACAGGCCTTATGAGGGCTTAAAGCCTTAAAAGTTGTAGTTCACTAAAAGTGTGACCACAACATTTTATCTTCCAAAATCTTGGGTGGCAAATGTAAGGGAAAGGATGTTCTTCTCTTTTCTTTTCTTGGCTGGGCATGTATTGTGGCCAGAGACATTGTTCTGCAACATTTCTCCCCATCAGGGAGTCTTGTGAACTACGCCAATGAGGTTGGGAGAGGTGATGGTTGGTCAATACAGCCCAGCCAGGCAGTCTGTAATTAGGGCAGCTCGGGGAGCCGCCAAGACCGAGTGCTTTCACACGTCAACTTCTGGAAAGATCATTTCATCTGGCTGCCCATTTTGTTCCATGATAAATCTTTGGTCCAAACATTGAGACAAGAGTCCAACGTCTGAACAAGAGCCCAATGCAACTGAATAAAGACAAAAGGAAATATGCTTGTGTAATATACAGTAGAGATATTTATTCAGTTCATAATAACATCTGGTTTTTACCTTAAAAATGATGGTTCCTAAAAGGTTGCAGGGAACTGGCATGGCAGTACAAACGTGCGTGGAAACAGGGTCACTCCTATCTGGTCGAGTATCTACAATGAGAGTGTGACCAATCACATCATTCTGAACACAGAAAGAAAAGTCTAAATATCAGGTCCCATTTAACGTTTTTTTGAAATAATAAAATAAGAGACATATGATACTGTGCTTAAAAGACATGCAGCCACATAAGAAATGGGTAACATGGTAAAAAAAATACTCACTCAAATCACACTTCACTGTACGCACAGAATTAAACAAGTTGGGTTGGAAAGACATGTTCTGGATTGTGTTGTTATTGTCATTTGACTTATTTATTTGTTTTTAGTAAAGATTCTGAATGGGCCCTTGGCTAAACAACAACCTTCAAAGAAAATCCCTCATCTACATTATCTGCAATATAATACACGAATAGCTGTTTTTAAAATATTGCTTGCACATGGCTGGGCTACTGGTGATATATGAGTTAACAGTTTATTATTCAATCTTAAGGTTTAAAAGTACAGTATATATCATTCAATTTCAAGTTTAAAAAAGGTTTTCTAATCAGACTCTTGTAGCCCATCATTGTAAATAAGAATTTGTTCTTAACTGATATGCCTAGTTAAATAAAGTTTAAATAAAAAATAAAAAACTCCACTAATGGTTGTCTATTGCTACAGCTCAACTCACAATGAATACTCAAAACGTGGAAGTCACTGAACAGTCAAGCATATAAAAACTATTGAAGAGGTTTGTTTTTCCAATTACATTTCACTATTCCTAATTTGGTGCAAACAAATGACTGTATTGGTAAAGGATGCTTTCATAACACAGCTCACTGCTGTTTCTATTATTTGTGTGTATGTGTGGTCAATTTGTTGGAAAAATTACTTGCACATCCTTGTGACCAGCTTGGCGTATAGTTGTTCAAAGTTTATAGGTGAGTTACTGAGCAGTGAAAATGAAACATTGACCAGAGTAAAACTGTGCTTGTGACTGTATCTGGAAGTTTCTGGAAGAAGTATCATTATTCAGTGCTTGATTAAACACATTTAAAAATGCATCCTGTCAAGATATACAGAATTCCCTTTCTTTATAAATGACAATTTCCCCTTCCTAGAAAGCTGGATGGAATTCTAAATTAGTTTTGCTTCAGTGTCTCTCACGGTCCGGTCCAAAACAAATCTGATTCTCAGAGCTTGAGCATGAAAAAGACCTCATTGTTGTCAGAGTTTGGGGAGGTCTGGGACTGTGTCTGGGACTGTCTGTTGGGGGGCGGCCCCGGGGGGCTGAGCTGGCTTAACAGGTCCAAACTAGTGCAGGGGCTCTGGGCTACGCAGCACGCCCCCTCCGGGTTACCCCGCTCTTCAATAGGGCTACCGCCTCCGAAAATGCTAATGCTAGCGATGCCGGCAGCTAGGTGGGGCTGGTTGAGACCTTGCAGCCTCTTCCTTTCCTGGGCCTCCTTGGCCCTGTTGGCGATGTAGCGCACCCTGCTCTGACTCCGGGAGGACATTCTCCGAAGTGGGGGTTCCTCCTGAGCCTCCTCCGGGGACTCCTGCTGTGCCTGGGTGGCGAAGTCTCGTGCCGTCAGGGGCTCCACATCCGTCAGCCTCCTCAGCTGCTCTGTCAGGTCGCTTGGCGGCCGGGGCCTCTGGGGACCTCGTCGAGGATCGTTCCTGGAGGGCCTGACAATGAAGCTGCGGCTGATGCTGCGGTACTTGCTGTCGAAGTTGCAAGCGATGTCGTCCGAAGTCAAGTCCCCCAGACTCTTGGACATAGAGGCTTCGGTATCCAGGGGGCTGGCAGCTGCAGCAGCAAGGACTGCTGCTGCAGAGGGCTTCTTGGCTGGGGAGGAGGACTGCTTCAGCCCTTCCATATAGAGGCGGCTCCAGGTGTGCCTCCTCTGGGTAATTCTGCTGGGTGAGTCCACTGGAGGCTCCCTGGGGGCTCCGAGGGGTCTGGGCTGCAGCTCGTCCTCTGGCTCCCCCGGGTGGCCCTGCCGGAGGTTGGGGTTGGACTTGCTCTTGCTGACCCGCAGCGTGTCAAAAGAGGTGATGGCCGAGCGTGGCCTGGTGACCCAGGAGGGTGGGTCCTGGAAGGTGTTGTCAGATGGGGAGGGCCCGCTGTTCAGGCAGGTGAGGCTCTTCCTGGCCAGGTTGGGCAGGGACAGATCAATGACGGTGTCGTTGGACGAGATACTGGAGGACGAGGACACGCTGTCTCGGTGGTTGCCCGGCTCGGGCTCCAGCTTGCTCCACAGCCGGTCATTCAGGGTGGCGTCTGTGCACACCTCCGGCACGGCAGACTCCTGCTGCTGCCCCCCAGCTGCCGCCGACCGCACGTAGCCCTCGCTTTTGGTCCTTCTGACGGGCGTGCGTGACGGGTTGCCGCCGAACATCGTTCTCAGGACCTGGACTTTCTGAGGGCTGGAGACAGAGTGATTGGCGAGAAGAGCGGGAGACTCTGCCCTTGTCTCAGTCTTGCGCTCGGCATAGTCCTTTGTGTGGTCTGTCGGAGTATACAGTGCTTCCGTTCGGCTTGGAGCGTGCTCCATGGGTGACGAGGTGCCGTTGTCAACCCGGGGGTCTCTGCAGGACTGTGAGGGGTTCAGGTCTTTGGGGTCCGGTACAACAGGGGCTGAGGTGGTCCTGTGAAGGACAGGGGGTATTTTGCTGACCCCCCTTCCCTTGACGGGACTGTCCGCCTCACTATTAGAAGCAGGGGATGGAGTGGTGGTGGTTATTGCTGTGGCTGGAGGGAGGGGCGAGTGACGTGTTGATGAGTGGTCTGCTGGAGTAGAAGCGGAGCGAGTGAGATGTCTGTCACCCAGTTCTTCAGCGATTGATCTGAACAGTGGAAGAGGGGGAGCTGGTCTCTGCCCTGTGGAATGGTCTGGAGAGGGAGAAGAGAAGAATCAGATCAGTAACTACAGCACGATATTTGTCAAAATGGTTACTACCAGTAGCATGCTTACAGTATTGTTATGTGAGCCTTATGATGCATACAGTATATGGGTGATTCTACAGAAGTGGTGCAGTCCCACCCCAAAAAAAAAACAATTTAGAAAAAAAACAGTTAGGTCTCCAAACTTAGGACAGTTACAGTACTAGTCAAAATTTTAGACACACCTACTCATTCCAGGGTTTTTCTTTATTTTCAATTAACAGGTGTGTATTTCTTTACTTCTTAATGCGTTTGAGCCAATCCGTCATGTTGTGACAAGGTAGGGTGGTATACAGAAGATAGCCCTATTTGGTAAAAGACCAAGTCCATATAATGGCAAGAACAGCTCAAATAAGCAAAGAGAAACGACAGTTCATCATTACTTTAAGTAATGAAGATCAGTCAATCTGGAAAATGTCAAGAACTTTGAAAGTTTCTTCTAGTGCAGTCGCAAAAACCATCAAGCGCTATGATGAAACTGGCTCTCATGAGGACCGCCATAGGAAAGGAAGACCCAGAGTTACCTCTTCTGCAGAGGATAAGTTCATCAGACTTACCAGGCTCAGAAATTATAGCCCAAATAAATGCTCCACAGAGTTCAAGTAACAGACACATCTCAACATCAACTGTTCAGAGGAGACTGTGTGAATCAGGCCTTCATGGTCGAATTGCTGCAAAGAAACCACTACTAAAGGACACCAATAAGAAGAAGAGACTTTCTTGGGCCAAGAAACACGAGAAATGGACATTAGACTGGTGGAAATCTGTCCTTTGGTCTGATGAGTCCAAATTGGATATATTTGGTTCCAACGGCCACGTATTTGTGAGCCAGAATAGGTGAACGGATGCTCTCCGCATGTGTGGTTCCCACCATGAAGCATGGAGGAGGATGTGTGATGGTGCTTTGCTGGTGACACTGTCAGTGATTTATTTACAATTCAAGGCATACTTAACCAGGATGGATACCACAGCATTCTGCAGCGATACGCCATCTAATCTGGTTTGCGCTTAGTGGGACTATCATTTGTTTTTCAACAGGACAATGACCCAGCACACCTCCAGGCTGTGTGATGGAGTGATGGAGTGCTGCATCAGATGACCTGGCCTCCACAATCACCCAACCTCAACCCAATTGAGATTTTTTTGGTTACTACATGATTCCATATGTGTTATTTCATCATTTTGATGTCTTCACTATTGTTCTACAATGTCGAAAATAGTAAACATTAAGAAAAGCCCTTGAATAAGTAGGTGTGTACAAACTTTTGACTGGTACTGTATATACATCATGATATGAGAATTCAATCCAAGGCAATAACAAACATTGTTAAATGTATATAATATAAAGTAATTGTTTATACACATTTATATTAAGAGGTGGCTGTCCCAAACCCTGACTCCTAAACGTCATGTTTGAAAATAAAGCAATGAATGATTGTAATATTTTTAAACACAATTAATTTAATACAACATCTTGAGTTATATTATTACATTGAAAGATATTGATCTAATTGGCAGTTTATTTTTAAACACCCTGACAAAAATGTTTTCACTATCCCACCTTTTGATGTCACTACCGAAACACACACATTGAAAGACTGTAGAATGACTGTGCCTAAAGCCACACCCTTACAAATATCACCAAGTGATAGGAATGCACCCATCACCAGCATGGCCCCATGGTGAGAAAATGACCGAGAAAAGTTTTTCAATCTAAACATCTAATGTTTCACGAAATATGTAAAGTACAGTTTAATGGCTGACATTTATATTTGCTGGGATGTACATCTGTCAAAATGAAAGCTATCCAGCCATATGTTAGCTATGGGGATTCTTTAAAGTCACAAATAAGTGAAAATTGTCCAAACCGAAACAATTGACACCATAGAGATATATAGAGGTCTCATAGTTGTATCCGTGCCATTATGGCATCTGTGAAAGCACATGCAGTGCCATTGAGGCTATCTCCATTTTAACGTTGCATACGCCATGCTCTATCACCTGAGTTCCAGCCCACCATCATGTGAGCAGTAGACACACTTCAGGACAAAGTGTAGAGTATTGAGATGCATCGCCAGCAGCGAGACTCCCACCCTCCAAGAGCACAAACATTGACAATATGCCCTACTGTGCCCTACTGTACTGTACCCTACTGTACTCAAGCTTACTCTACTTGAGTTCCTTACAATTGAAGGGGCCCATGGACTCTTGATTTAGTGGTATTGGTCTACTGTACTCTACTGTGCTGGTAAAAGGTTCATCAAAATGATCACTACTATGTTTTGGTAGTGACACATTTAGTGGGGTGGTAAGGAATTCAGCTAAATATTTAAAATATGCAATACAAATATGCAAGTGTGTCAGTAGTATATATGTCTACCTGACATATGCTGGAAGATAAATGTGCTGAAAGTTTGGGAAAAATAGGATACAAGTGTATTTGTTTCTTACCCATACACAAGATTAAAAACTGGGTGGTTTGGTATCTGGATGCTGATTGGCTGAAAGCGACAGACAATGTACCACGGGTATGACTCAATCTACCAGTTTACTTTTATATTTATGTTGGTAACCGGTTTCTAAAAGCAACAAGGCACCTTGGACGTTTGTGGTATATTGCCAATATACCCCCGAGCTGACAAGGTACAAATTTGAACAGTTAACCCACTGTTCCTAGGCCGTCATTGAAAATAAGAATGTGTTCTTAACTGACTTGCCTAGTTAAATAAAGTTAAAAAAATATATATACCACAAACCCCTAGGTACCTTACTGCTATTAGAAACTGGTCACCAAAGTAATTACAACAGTAAAAAAAATGGTGGTCATACAGCCAAATCAGCAGTCAGGGTTCAAACCACCCAGTTAATTATTGGCCAATATACCACACCTCCTCAAGCCTTATTGCTTAAATATAATGCTTCACATAACTGCCATTCAACATATGCATAAGATTGATGGATAGATGCCTAAATGGTCAATATTCAACATGATGAATTGCGTGCATACACTGATGACCAGGATGGTTTAGACCTGAAAAAAAGAAAAATATGGCAACGATGGAATGGGAATCACCAGCAGGGTAGTTGTGATTAGGATGATCATTCATACAGTGAGACTCCATGTGTCCACATCCATATGCACCAAACACAGTTAAATACTCCTCGTTCTCGTGAAATCTATGTACATATCTCAACCTGTTGATGAAATGTAATTCCATTAAAGGGGCAGTTTACTATTTTACAGCTTGATCTTAGATGGTTCCTCACCCTGAAAGTAGTGTATGTGCCAGGAAAAACTGTAATCCATGGTACAGCCATTACAAACTTCATCTAACTTTAGCCACCGCTAGCTAAAAATCTATGGAAATTAAAGGGCATGTGAGCACATACATTTTTTTTAAAGAAACTCCATATTTGGTGTAATGTTACTTAAAGGTGATTTGGCCAATAACAAACAACATGCTAACATGCCCCCATCACTTCCATTGATTTTTAGCTAGCAGTGGCTAAAGTTAGCTGAAGTTTGTAATGGCTGTTTAAAGAAAACTCAACCATGGATTACAATTTCTCCTAGCCCATAGACTACTTTCACAGTATGGAATCATCTAACATCAAATTGTAAAATAGCGAACTAGTCCTTTACAGCTATCTGTGACTAACTACCCTGCCCTGAGTCATATTCATTAGTGCATAACCCCCCCACCCAGCAGTCTGTCTGGTGCTTAGTGAATACGGCCCTGACCTTAAACACGCCACGATGTTAACGTTGCAGTGTGAGTGAGTGAGTAAGTCAGTGAGTGAGTGAGTGAAGAGAGTGAAGGAGGATTATGAAGACAGGGAAGGCACAGTGAGTGAGTAGAAAATAGTGAGGTGAGCGAGCGTGCAGACATTCAAGGGTTCTCTTTACCTGGCTTTGGTCATCCCCTCAATTCTGCACTAGGAACAGAGAGAGCGTGCAAGAAGGAAAAAATAGGTTTAGCACAACTGGAGGAAAAGAGGAAATAAGAGGGAGGATAGTACAGAGGAGTGCGCTTAAGCAAGAGAGCATACAGTGCATTAGGAAAGTATTCAGACCCCTTCACTTTTTCCACATTTTGTGGACAGCATTATTCTAGCATTATTCTATTGTTTGTTTTTTCCCTCATCAATCTACACACAATATCCCATAATGACCAAGCAAAACAGGTTTTTAAATTTTTTTGCAAAATAAATATTAACTGAAATATTGCATTTACATATATATTCAGACCCTTTACTCAGTACTTTGTTGAAGCACCTTTGGCAGTGATTACAGCCTCGAGTCTTCTTGGGTATGACGCTACAAGCTTGGCACAGCCGGATTTGGGCAGTTTCTCCGAATCTTCTTTGCAGATCTTCTCAAGCTCTGTCAGGTTGGATGGGAGTGTCGCTGCACAGCTATTTTCAGGTCTCTCCAGAAATGTCAGATCGGGTTCAAGTCCGGGCTCTAGCTGGGCCACTCAGGGATCTTAAGAGAAGTGTCCCGAAGCCACTCCTGCGTTGTCTTGGCTGTGTGCTTAGGATCGTTGTCCTGTTGGAAGGTGAACCTTAGCCCCAGTCTGAGGTCCTGAGCGCTTTGGAGGAGGTTTTCATCAAGGATCTCTCTGTACTTTGCTCCTTTCATCTTTCCCTCGATCCTGACCAGTCTCTCCGTCCCTGCCGCTGAAAAACATCCCCACAGCATGATCCTACCGCCACCATGCTTCACCGTAGGGATGGTGCCAGGTTAAGTGCTGGAGAGATGGCTGTCCTTCTGGAAGGTTCTCCTATCTCCACAGAGGAACTCTGGAGCTCTGTTAGAGTACCATCGGGCTCTTGATCACCTCTCTGACAAGACACTTCTCCCCCGATTACTCAGTTTGGCTGGGCGGCCAGTTCTAGGAAGAGTATTTGTTTGTTCCAAACTTCTTCCATTTAGAATGATGGAGGCCACTGTGTTGTTGGGGACCTTCAATGCTGCAGAGATTTTTTTTGTGCCCTTCCCCCGATCTGTGCATCGACACAATCCTGTCTCGGAGCTCTACGGACAATTCCTTCGACCTCATGGCTTGGTTTTTGTTCTGACATGCACTGTCAACTGTGGGACCTTATATAGACAAGTATGTGCCTTTCCAAATCATGTCCAATCAATTGAATTTACCACAGTTAGACTCCAATCAAGTTGTAGAAACATCTCAAGGATGATTTTTTTATTTTTTATTTTTTTTACCTTTATTTAACCAGGCAAGTCAGTTAAGAACAAATTCTTATTTTCAATGATGGCCTGGGAACAGTGGGTTAACTGCCTGTTCAGGGGCAGAACGACAGATTTGTACCTTGTTAGCTCGGGGGTTTGAACTCGCAACCTTCCAGTTACTAGTCCAACGCTCTAACCACTAGGCTACCCTGCCGCCCCCCAATGGAAACAGGATGCACCTGAGTTCAATTTCAAATCTCATAGCAAAGGGTTTGAATATTTATGTAAATAGGTATCTGTTATTTATTCATATAAAATTTGCAAAAAAATCTAAAAAACTGTTTTTGCTTTGTCATATGGTATGTAGATTGATGAGGAAACACTTATTTAATCCATTTTAGAATAAGGCTGTAACGTAACAAAATGTGGAAAAAGTCAAGGGATCTGAATACTTTCCGAATGCACAGTACAGTTGTACCAAATGCACAGATAAGTTGAATAGTACTAATTTCTAAAGACAAACTATCAATTTCACAATATCACGTTTCTTAACTATTTACAACCATGTCTACACTAGATAGTCCACATATATATTATACTGTGTACATAGAGCACACCATAACACAACAGAGCCATTGGTAAGTGTGGACCCCAGGAAGAGTGGCTGCTGATTTCGCAACAGGGTTTAACGGTCGAAGAGAAGAACATGATATATTCTCTGAGGAGTAATAGGATGTTGTGTTAAATGTATGGCCAACATCCTTCATTGCAACATAAATCTGAGACCCAAAGGGATAAACATAAACCCTACCCCGCCTCTCTTTTCCCCCAAAAGGAACAACTCGTGATTTCCTCTGATGTAATGCAGTGAGTGGGAGATACTAAGCAGGGGAGAGAGGACAGCTGGTGTTTATCATGTTGTGAACCGGGTGTCAAGGGGTGAAGGGCTCCTCAAGGCCAAATCATATAATGGTTTGGCTCTTTCATTGCTGGGGGAAGTTTTCTGTTCAGTGTTACCAAGGAGGTTTGAGTTCAAGAGTGACATGTGGTCTTTCTGCAGTCCAACTAGGTGAATGATGAATGATGGTGAATTGAGTTCTGTTTTTTGCATTTCCATTTCACACCAGTTACAGGTAGGGTTGCGAAGCTACCGGTCATTTCCTATAGTTGATCATTTGCCATATATTTTTTGTTAATTATTCGGGACTTTGGTCATTTATACTTAAATATCAAACAAAAAAAATATTCAGATATACTATTCATTTTTTAAAATATTATATATTTGCATATATTTTTATACATATTGTCCGTGAGTTTCTAGTAGATAGGCCATGGTTCAAGAGAAAATAATCTAATTAAATGAAAAGCCATCCAATCAACAATGGCATTATTTTCAATGAACTCTTCCAACTATTTACTTTTTCCACAACTGCCACCAGTTTGACGCCAAAACATTGACAACAAATACATATTTACATAATAAATAAACATGTGTTGATGGTTGATATTTAGGACAATGTTTTACAGCTTTGACATATTTTAAATTGTTATTAAATTATGTAATACACTAAACAAAAATATAAATGCAACAATTTCAAAGATTTTACAGAGTTACAGTTCATATAAGGAAATCAGTCAAATTAAATAAATTCAGTAGGACCTAATTTATGGTTTTCACATGACTGGGAATACATCTGTTGGTCACAGTTACCTTAAAAAAAGGTAGGGGCGTGGATCAGAAAACTAGTCAGTATCCATTTGCCTCATGCAATGCAACATATATCCTTGCATACAGTTGATCAGGCTGTTGATTGTGGTCTGTGAAATGTTGTCCCAGTCTTCTTCAATGGCTGTGTGAAGTTGCTGGATATTGGCGGGAACACACTGTTGTACAGGTTGAACCAGAGCATCCCAAACATGCTCAATGGGTGACATGTCTGGTGAGTATGGAGGCCATGGAAGAATTGGGACATGAGGTGATGGTGGCGGATGAATGGCACAACAAATGGGCATCAGGATCTGCATTCAAATTGCAATATATAAAATGCAATTGTGTTCATTGTCCGTAGCTTATGCTTGTCCATACAATAACCCCACCGCCACCATAGGGCACTCTGTTCGCAATGTTGACATCTGCAAACCGATCACCCACACGACGCCATACGCACTGTCTGCAATCTGCCCAGGACAGTCAGGTCAAGATGACGAGCACGCAGATGAACATCCCTGAGACGGTTTCTGACAGTTTGTGCAGAAATTATTCAGTTATGCCATCCCACAGTTTCATCAGCTGTCCAGTGGCTGGTCTCAGACGTCTCAGACAATCCCGCAAGTGAAAAAGCCGGATGTGAAGGTGCTGGGCTGGCAGGGTTACACGTGGTCTGGAGGACATTCCTGCAGTCAGCATGCTAATTGCACACTCCCTCAAAACTTGAGAAAACTGTGTTGTATGACAAAACTACACATTTTACAGCCTTTTAATGTCTTCATGCTGTTTAATTAGCTTCTTGATATGCCACACCTTTTCGGTGGATGGATTATCTTGGCAAAGGAGAAATGCTCACTAACAGGAATGTAAACACATTCTTGCACAACATTTGAGAGAAATAAGCTTTTTGTGCATATAGGACATTTCTGGGATCTTTTATTTCAGCTCATGAAACATGGGACCAACACTTTACATGTTGCATATTTTCTTTCAGTATATATTCCGAGATAATTACAGACACCTGTGAAGTACCTTAAAAGGGCCACGAGATGTCTTGTGATATAATACATAAAATTCTTCAAAGTGACCAGAATTCTGGTAGTTTACTCTTAAACTTCGAAAGTCTCCAGCAATATACCCTCCCTTTACAACCCTAGTTACATTCACTTACCCGCTGCTCTTTCATCTGTTGGACACACGGCATGTTTTTGTCAGACAAAGAAATCATTAAAATAACACTTTACTAGTTTTCTACACATTAGTACAATTATGCACTGCCTTCGACTATCAATTTACTCAATGGATATTTAGTGGAGATTTTGGTGCTAATGAACTAAAGGAGATTTTGATTGGTCAGGGGACTGGAGGTCTAGACGAAAGGGAGATTTTGATTAGTGAGAGAACATTTAAAGGGAACTTTTGATTGGTGAAAGAACTGGAGGTCTAGACAAAAGGGAGATTTTGATTGGCGAAGGGACCTGGGTTCTAGACTATAGAACACCCAGGGAACTACAAGCCCAATGATATTGGCTCTCTAAAGGATGGGTCCTCTGGGGGGACTGCTCACAGCACAGGGCTCACAACTAGGGGATCAGCACTGCACAATGGGCTCACTATGTCAACTGTAAGGGACTGCTATAGGTGCCTCTATGGGACCTCTATGGGTACTACAATGGGCACTGCAATGGCTGCTCCACCTTACCGGCGAAGAACATGGGCGATTTACTGCGCAGCTCGTCCATCTTCTGAGCGAAGAGGAGGTTCATCTCACGCTGCAAGGTGCCCACGGCGCGCCTGCGGCTGTCAAGGAGCTCTCTTGGGGGCAGCATAGGGGCCAGCTCAAGGCTACACAGGCTCTCGCAGCTGCTGCAACGGTCGCTGAGCGACAAGCTGTTGCAGTCGGCGCTGGTGATGGTAGCGCGAGGGGCCTTAGTCGGGCCACAAGCGCTGCCGTAGTTGGGTGGCGGGAAGCACTGCCAGCGCAGGCTGTTCCGGCAGTCAGGGGTGAGCATGGGCACCGGGGTGGGGGCAAGGGTGAGGAAGCATCTGCGGGGCACGCTGCAGGAGCGGGCGTTCCTCTCAGAGGGGTCAGGACGAGGCTCAGTGTGTTGGGTGCCCAGAGTTTGTCTGGCTTTGGCCCGGGACCTGGGGAAGGGGATAGGCCGGAAGAAAGCCTGGGGCTGAAGTAGGGGCAGTGACTCAACTTTGGGCTTGGTCTGGGCTTGGGGCTCAACAGGGTGGGCTGTGGCCAGGATCTGTGGTTTGGGAATTGGCTCAGGTTGAATTTGTCTGGAGAGAGTGGGGCAACACGCGGCTTTCTCAGGCCTCTCTCCCCATTTCTCCTCATCCTTAAACTTCCTCTCCATCTCAGGGCTTTCTTTTGAGCTAATTACACAGTTGATGCAGTTGGAGGACACCCCCATCCTGCCACTGCTGTTGAGGGCCATGCGGGCAAACACTCCCTGTTTCTCATTCAGGGGGTCGTGGCAGCGCAGCCGATTGACCCGCTTGAGGGGCTCACTCATGGGGTATCGGAGGAAGCGAGGCGAGCCCTTACCTTTGCTCTCATCGGGGTTGAAAGCCCCGTTGGTGCTGTGGTGCCCGTTGGTGCTTTGGCGTGGCGTGGCGGGAGCAGCAGCGTCCGTGGCGTCTCCGTTGCGCTGGTGGAGCTGCGGGGGCTGGGGTGAGGCGCTGAGATCCCTGTCCTCTGACTCCCGGTCCTCGCTGGCCCCTTCCGAGCTGTAGTCTTTGGTGTCAATGGCGATCTCGGGGAAACCCTTCTTGACCTTGGGCTCGCCCTTGGTGGGCTCGCTGGCCGTGCGGCGCAGCAGGTGGGCTCCGAATGGGTGCTTACGGCTGAGCTGTGCAGCAACATGGCTGTCGAGAGAAGCCTGCTTTGGGTTTCTGTGAAACAGCCCTTTTATGCCGCTGGCCACCTTGCCCTGAGATCAGGAGACGAGACAAAAGAAAACAAACATCATGAACAGGTTCACAGTTAGCATTCACCAGAACATACAGTACTGAACTTCTGGACCTTTAGACCTAGTCTAATGCAAGTCATTACTTTGGTGTCATTGCATTTGTGTTACTAGATATCGAATGAGGGTAGATGAATAGTTAGACATGCTCCAACATACAATATTGACAGTAACACTGGCTATGTCCCGAAATGGTACCCTATTCCCTATATAGTGCACAATCTTGTTGGAGCCTCATGGGCTCTGGCCAAAACTAATGCACATTATAGGGAATAGGATGCCATTTCAGATGCAGCCACTGGATTTGTGACCACGCGACAATTAGTTCCCGTCTGTAGAACAAGTTCCACTATGATAACCATATACTGTTGGACAGCGTTGGTTTGCCTCGTCCGAATGTATTGATGACCACACATTCTATCAGTATTTGTTTGATAGAATGTCACACTACCACATCATAATGATGTTTTTTTCAATTGAAACCCATGCCAACACCTTGTGTTACAGGCATCTGTATTCATATTGGAAAGCAAATGTCTGCTACTATACATGTCTGCTGCCAAAACCACAAGAGTCAGTTTATCCATGCGTATATATTGCATGTATATTGTTAAACATGCATACCGTGCATACTGGACTTGGACAGTGACACAGGTTTTGTTGTTTTGGCTTTGTACTCCAGCACTTTGAAATTATACAATGACTATGGGGTTAAAGTGCAGACTAGCTTTATTTCGAGGGTATTTTCATCCATATCTGGTGAACCGTTGAGTTATTTCAGCACATTTTGTACGTAGTCCCCCCATATTCTTAGCACACAATGACTACATCAAGCTGGTGACTCTTTATTGATGCATTTGCAGTTTGTTTTGGTTGTGTTTCAGATTACTTTGTACCCAATACAAATGAGTGGTAAATAATGTATTTTGTCATTTTGGAGTCACTTTAATTGTAAATAAGAATGTTTCTAAACACTTCTACATTAAAAATGTGGATGCTACCATGATTACGGATAATCATGAAAGAATGAATTGTGAGAAAGTTTCAAATCCAAAGTGCTGGAGTACAGAGCCAAAACAAAAACAACAACATTCCCTGTATATACTGTATTTTCATGAGGGTTATAATTCTGGTAAGCTCCCTGAACAAAACAAAACATATGTTGAGCATCACAAACGATATTAGTAAGCTAGAGAAAGCAGATAGGCCTAATACTCAACCCAGACAACAGGTGACAGAAAGGAATCAGCTTTCATCTCCAAAGCCAATTCATTTATTACACAAAGACCTATCATTTTGACCCCGCATCGTCAACAACAACAGAAACTATGGTAACCACTGTAATGTGACTTTATGCTCACTTCACAAACACACACAGTAGTGTGCGGACGGACACATGCTGTGTCCACATGTACAGTGTGGGGGTGAGAGGTTACGATGAAAGTGACAATGGGGGACAGTGTGATTGATCCATGAACACCCTGACAGGGGGACATGACGGTGATGACACAATTTGACGGCCACTCATCTAAATGACACGGAGTTATCTGCTGTTACACTCCTTGCACTGTGTGCGGATGTGTGTTCATTGACAAATGCTCGCCTTTCAGCACATGATGTGCAACAACCCATAAACCATGAAGTTTCATAAACCATGAAGTAGATTCAAGTGGAATTACATCCAGACTGACTGAGTGCCCAGGCATTACAGTACACATGATGCAGATCGACTAAAGCAAAAATGACAATACCATGAACACCGAGGGCCTGATAGAGTGTGTCTACATGTTATGGACAGAAAGGTGATGGCAGACTGAACACACACCGATGGCAGACATTATCCAGAACACATTTGAAATCGGAGACAGGTTCCTCTCAAGGGTCCTTATCTAGGGAATGTTTCCTTTCCACTTTCCTCCAAACGTTTTTACATGTGTTTAGCAACATCCAGAATCTCCTGACTAGCATTAAGGTAGCAATTCTAGTGGAAATAGATTGATCCTGTTAGCAGTGCATTCAAACGCATGGGGAAAGTGCTCTGCTTTACACAGTGGTGATTGGGTACCCTTTCCTTTCGCCATACATGGGAACTGTTTTCCCACCTCTAGGTAATGTGATGACAAGGTCAGGACTAAAACAAGCCGACACAGGGGACAGTGTCCTCAAAACGCAGGAACTGTATACCCCTGCAGTGCATCAAACTGAGAATGTCCTGAGTAAGGGGAAAATACTGTCCAGAAAAATACATTGTCACTCTCCACTTAGCAGGCCACTACTCCCCCATTTCTGTCTCTCGCTCCCTTTCTGTCTCTGTCTCTCCCTCCCTCCCCCCAGAGCAGGTTAGCGACATTGGATCTACTTTGGGTTGATGGAGGATGCTGGCATGTTCACAACTCATGGTCAGCATGAGTTGGCCTCTACAGGTGGACGCAATTGGCTTGCGGGGGCGGAATCACTGAGGTGGCAGGGGAGGGGCATGTGATGCATGCAGTGTGCTGATTGGATCCCACTACACCTGGGTTCTGAGTGGCGCCTTCAGGGCTCCTAACAATTTTCTGTCTCTAAAAGCGGCGTTTGGACAGAGGGGTCCACTGAAATCACAAAGAGACAGAGAGGAGAGAGTTCAGAGAGGAGGAGACAAAGGGAGGGAGCGAGAGGGGGGGGGGGGAGTACAGCAGATGCACATACAGTCACAGTTGACAGGGAAGATCTAGAAACAGGAAGAGATGAACAACAGTGTGGTAATTTCAAGTGTGACTGAAGACAAAATGCAGTATAGAAATAAACAAAGAATGACAGTAGGAGACAAACTATGGAAAATCTCTTCTCCTGTTGATAGTAAATGTTTCATTTGATCCAACATGTGTTGACTGACTCCTGATAACTAACTCTGGGTAACTGCAAACTGAAGTACCATATGCTTACAATTTCCAATACCTATTTAATGAATCTCATCCTTTTTAACGGCTTCTGATAATGTTCTGGTTTTAGTACAAGATGTCACAACATTTCCAAGGCCATTCCAAGCAGTTCAATTTATCAAAAATCAACTCAGTGTCTTGACTGAGTAATGAAAAAAATATATAATATAAGAAACACAATTGCATATGTCTGCATGGATACAGGAAGAGTATAATCTGTCTTTAAAACAATAAAATAAACACCACTGAGACAATTCTACTGTACGTGTCCCCATTTCAACATCCCAATTGTCAGAACGGTGGCATCTGCAGCAGCTGCCACTCAACTGCAAGGCACAGATCACACTGGTCGGCTGTCTGGGCCTCGGTTGGCTGCTGCTAATGACACTTTAATGCCTTAATGACTTAATTAGCCATCTCTCAGATGAATTCTTATTGATTGAGATGAACTGGGGCAATTAGCGAGAGTTCCTAATTGAATACGTTTTTTTATTATTATATTTATTTCCAGCTTTGGCACTCAACCCTTCATCTGTATAATAATGGAGATTTTGAATTCCAACATATTTTTTCCCTTCAATAATCACCATCGATTGATGACTAGGAGGGGAAAGTAACTTCTATTCTATCTACAATATTGTGTTGAGAAGTATTTTGGAGCTAAATAGTGTTTTGACAGGAATCATACTTAGAAGCCCAAAGTTCAATTATTAAGAGAAGGACAGTTAAATGTTTTCCAATACTAAGGACCCTCATTTCGAAAACAAAAGGCCTAGTAACTCCCTTAGTACCTACCTTACCAGTGATGTCATGTACAGACACATGAACAAAGATGGAAGCCTCCTCCATACCTTCCAAATACACGTGGCGAAAACCTAAAATAAAACAAAGACATTATGACAATGAGCCCGGCGACAAGGAGACAGCACAATGTTCCGTCTCTCAGTTAGAACATACGCACACACGCTGCTGTCCCATGTCACACTGAGTATTTAAATACGGTAACAGTTTACTTGACACCCAGTGTCATTACACGGTATGACGCGGCCATAAACATGTCATAATATGTCATAACCTGCCATAATATGGTCATAACACTGTCAGGACCCATATCTATTCCTGTTGTGACATATATTGTGTTATTTTATGACTGTTTATGACAACTAAATAAAAGTGTCAAAACATTTATTGAAATTAAGTATTATGACCATCCTGTGTCACTTTACTTGGACTAAAAAAAACACACTTTATGACACTGTCAAGAAGCATAATGACCAGGGCCTGCCGAGTGACGCAGTGGTCTAAGGCACTGTATCGGAGTGCTAGCTGTGCCACTAGAGATTCTGGGTTCGAGTCCAGGCTCTGTCGAGGGCGGCCGCGACCGGGAGACCCATGGGGCGGCGCACAATCGGCCGGTAAGGATGTCCTTGTCCCATCGCACACTAGTGACTCCTGTGGCGGGCTGGGCGCAGTGTACTCTGACAATGGGTTTCCATGGCCGAGCAGCCGCACACAAGCTAAGATCACCATGCGTGATGCCAAGCATCGGCTGGAGTGGTGTAAAGCTCACCGCCATTAGACTCAGTGGAAACGCGTTCTCTGGATGAAGAATCACACTTCACCATCTGGCAGTCCGATGGACAAATCTGGCCCTTTCCTGTTTCAGCATGACAATGCCCCCTGTGCACAAAGCGAGTTCGATACAGAAATGGTTTGTCGAGATCGGTGTGGAAGAACTTGACTGGCCTGCACAGATCCCTAACCTTAACCCTATCGATCACCTTTGGGATGTATTGGAACGCCGACTGCAAGCCAGGCCTAATCACCTAACATCAGTGCCCGACCTCGCTTCCATTCATCCACGAGCATTAGCAAGTCCCCGCAGCAATGTTCCAACATCTAGTGGAAAGCCTTGCCAGGAGAGTGGAGGCTGGTATAGCAGCAAAGAGGAGACCAACTCCATATTAATGCCCTTGATTTTGGAATGAGATGTTCGACGAGCAGGTGTCCACATACTTTTGGTCATGTAGTGTATCAGTCATCAGTTACAAAGAGGGTGTCTTGTCCTGCTCCTGATATCTGCTCCTGCATTCATCCCGGTCATCAGCAACAGCGCATTGGGGTAGGTACATGTCTGACATCAATGTGTTTGCATTTACAGTGATAATTTAATATGGTCAATAAAAAAATATTTAAATATATATATATATATAATATATTATATATTTATATATATAAAACATACTGTTGACATGTAGGCCAATGGACTGTTTTGCCTTTTGTGTGTTTTCACAATCTTATGGAGGTGTCATAACCAACCATAGAATAACGCTCAACGTCTAAATATATGTGTCATAACCATATTATAACAGGTTATGACATTACGACATGGTTATGACCGCGTCAAAACGTGTTATGATGCTGGGTGTCAAGTAAAGTGTTACCTTAAACACTGTATTCCACTCTTCACAATGGCCCGAGTAGCTCCCCTCCTCAAGAAACCAACACTCGACTCGTCTGATGGCAAAAACTATAGACCTGTATCACTAATTCATTTTCTTTCCAAAACACTTCTGATCAACTCTCTCGTTATCTCTCTCAGAACGACCTTCTTGACCCTAACCAGTCAGGATTCGAGACGGGTCACTCAACCCAGACTGCTCTTCTCTGTGTCACGGAGGATCTTCTGGACCCCTAACCAGTCAGGCTTCAAGACGGGTCACTCAACCCAGACTGCTCTTCTCTGTGTCACGGAGGATCTTCTGGACCCCTAACCAGTCAGGCTTCAAGACGGGTCACTCAACCCAGACTGCTCTTCTCTGTGTCATGGAGGATCTTCTGGACCCCTAACCAGTCAGACTTCAAGACAGGTCACTCAACCAGACTGCACTTCTCTGTGTCAAAGCTGAACCATTCTCTCTCTCCTCATCCTCCAAGATCTATCCGCTGCCTTTCGATGCCGTGAACCATCAGATCCTCCTCTCCACCCTCTCAGGGCTGGGCGTCTCAGGGTCTGCACACTCTTGGACTCATCCTACCTGGCAGACCGCTCCGACCAGGTGACATGGAGAGGATCTGTGTCGACACCACGTACTCTCACTACTGGTGTCTCCCAGGGCTTGGTTCTTGGCCCCATCTTCTTCTCTCTATAGACCAAGTCACTGGTCGTATCCTCACATGGTCTCTCCTATCACTGCTATGAGGATGGACCTCTCCTCTCTACAGCCCAAGTCACTCAGCTCTGGCATATCCTCACATGGTCTCTCCTATCACTGCTATGAGGAAGGACCTCTCCTCTCTATAGCCCAAGTCACTCAGCTCTGGCATTGCCTCACATGGTCTCTCCTATCACTGCTATGAGGATGGACCTCTCCTCTCTATAGCCCAAGTCACTCAGCTCTGTCATATCCTCGCATGGTCTCTCCTATCACTGCTATGAGGATGGACCTCTCCTCTTCTCTCTATAGACCAAGTCACTCAGCTCTGTCATATCCTCACATGGTCTCTCCTATCGCTGCTATGAGGATGGATCTCTCCTCTCCTCTCTATAGAACAAGTCACTCAGCTCTGTCATATCCTCACATGGTCTCTCCTATCACTGCTATGAGGATGGACCTCTCCTCTTCTCTCTATAGACCAAGTCACTCAGCTCTGTCATGTCCTCACATGGTCTATCCTATCACTGCTATGAGGATGAACCTCTCCTCTCCTCTCTATAGACCAAGTCACTGGTCATATCCTCACATGGTCTCTCCTATCACTGCTATGAGGATGGACCTCTCCTCTACTCTCTATAGACCAAGTCACTGGTCATATCCTCACATGTTCTCTCCTATCACTGCTATGAGGATGGACCTCTCCTCTCTATAGACCAAGTCACTCAGCTCTGTCATATCCTCACATGGTCTCTCCTATCACTGCTATGAGGATGACACTGAACTACTTTCTCCTTCCCCCCTTCAGACAATAATGTGGCGTCACGCATCTCTGCGTGCCTAGCAGATATCTCAGCTTGGATGTCAGCCCACCACATGCTCGACAAGACGGAGATGCTCTTCCTCCCGAGGAAGGCCTGCCTGCTCAAAGACCTCTTCATCACAGTTGACAACTCCATAGTGTTGCCCTCCCAGAGTGCAAAGAACCTTGATGTGACCCTGTCGTTCTCTGCAAACATCCAAGCAGTGAGTCGCTCCTGCAGGTTCATGCTCTGCAACAGGAAGCGGTGCAGGTCCTAATCCAGGCACTTATCTCCTGTCTAGACTAATGCAACTCTCTGTTGGCTGGTCTCCCCACCTGTGCCATCAAACCCCTGCAACTTATCCAGAACGCCGCAGCCCACCTGGTTTTCAACCTGCCCAAGTACCCTTCATGTCAACCCGCTCCTCCTCACACTCCACTGGCTTCCAGTCGAAGCTCACATCAAGACCATGGTTCTTATCTAAGGAGCAGCAAGAGGAACTTCCCCTCCCTAACTTCAGGCTATGCTGAATGCGGCAGACAGATTTCTGTTTAATGCATTCAGTTGTACGACTGACTAGGTATCCCCCTTTCTTTATACTTAGGTATACAGTATATATGGCCGATATACCATCACTAATGGCTTTTCTTATGCACGAGTGTCTGGATACAGCCATTGGCCATGGTATATTGGCCATATACCACAAACCCCCGAGGTACCTTGCTGCTATTATAAACTATTTTGGGTTAGAACAGTAACAAGTAGTGTTTTGTCATACCCGTGGTATACGCTCTGACATACCACAGCTGTCAGGGCTCAATCCACCCAGTTTATAATAACAAACACATAACATACATAGCCTATACTAACACAATAGGCCAGGAAAGTCAGTTAAAGAACAAATTCTTATTTACAATTACGGCCAAACCCGGACGACGCTGGGCCAATTGTGCGCCGCCCTATGGGACTCCCAATCACCGGCTGGTTGTGATACAGTCTGGAATATCGAACCAGGGTGTCTGTCGTGACGCCTCTAGCACTGAGATGCAGTGCCTTAGACCGCTGCGCCACTCGGGAGCCCTGAGCAGCGGCTGGGGGTTTGGTGGAGTGCAGAAGGAGGAGGATGTGGGTAGGTACCTGGTATCATGCTGTTGAAGGCAATGGTGCGCTGGCCAATGAAGTCCTGGCCGATAGGGTCGTGGTCCCACACCAGGAAACGGACCAGCACCAGCTCGGGCATGTGCAGCGTGAACACCAGTGTCTCCTCCCACATGGGGTTAAAGCCTGTAGAGGAGAGGAGAGAGAGGGAGGGAGGGAGGACAGGAGAGAGGGGAAGGGAGAGGGGGGAGGAGAGGGGTGAAGCAAGAGAAGGTGTGGGGAAGAAGTAAAGTGTGAGAGAAAATATAGAAATAGACAGAGAGAGCGAGAAAGAGGTAGAGAAAGAGGGAGAGCGGTGAGACACAGATTGAGATGAGTAGAGAGTGGGAGAGATATGGACAGTGAAAAAGAGCAGGAGAGAGGGAGAGAGAGAGACGAGTTAGAGCGCTGGCTCAGCAGTCATGAATAATTCAGGGTTGTGTGTGTGCGTAAATATGTGTGTGTGTGTGGAGACCCAGTGGTGCTGTAAAGTGCACTGCTTCGGTGCCAACCTCATCAATTATCCATGACATACACACACGCCGAGACAAGCGCAACCAAGAAAACAAAACACCTGACTTAACCAAACGTAAAGGACAAGTAGCGGGTGCAATGCACATTTAGCCAACTTTTTATCCAAGCGTACTCACCATTGTCATCCACCACCCTGGTTTGTTCTTTACAGCAGTCCACTGGCAGACCAATGATCTCCACCTCCACAAAGGGGTCGATAATCTGACCCACAGACAGACAGACATTAAGAGGCTTCACCAAAACAGCCAATGTAGTAGCAGTATTAGTAATAGGAACATTCTGTGTAATTTTGGTCCAAATATATGATCTTCCTCAAATTTAAATCGATAAAAAGGATTTTTGGCATATATTTGAAAACTGTATCTAAAATAATTAGTGAAAAATAAATCATCACCTCTCCTCTGTCCCCCAGCATGGAGTCTTTGGGTTTGGGCAGCTGTTGCCCGCTGATGATCTTCAGCACCAGTTGTTTCTTCTTCTGCCCCGGCAACGGGTCCTCCATCATAGGGTTAAAGACACCTACAGGAGGGATGGAGGTACAAAAACCCTATTTACTCTTTCCTCTGTTACTCACGAGGCACCAAATGAAAGAAAACAGACTGAAACAGGGAGGCAACCTAAACTTGTCCAATAAGAAATGCTTATTTTCGTTTCTGTTGCAAAATGTTTTGCTACGGTGTGCACTTGTGAATCCGGCCCTGTAGTTGTTTTGCTATAAAATCAATGGGAGGATGCTGCTGCCCACCTTCACACATGCAGGCCGGCTTTAGGATGTAACCACAGTTGCCGTTGCTGTTGAACTTGGCTCGGTTCAGCTGGAGCACTCTCCCCTCCGACTGGTAGTTCAACGCCACTGAAAATCACACAAACCAAAACATTTTTAATTAAACTTTAAAACTCAGAAAATCTGGGGGCAAACAGAACCATATTCTGTCAGTATAAGCAGCCTTTGGAGAATTCAACTAAAACAAATCAAACTTTATTTGTCACATGCACCGAATACAACTGTAGACTTGACCGCGGAATGCTTACTTACAAGCCCTTAACCCACAGTGCAGTTCAAGAAGAAGAAAATATTTACCAAGTAGGCTAAAATAAAAAGTAATAATAAAAAGTAACAAAAGTAATAAGAATAACGAGGCTATATACAGGGGAGGGCTATATACATGTAGGGGGCAAAGTCCAACTCTACATTATCAAACAAGGTTTTTATATGGAAATGGACCCCCCCCATACCCAGATGGCATCCAGCATTCCAGAAGGGCTGTGGGTTGAAGTTGGAAGAGTCCACACGGTAGGAGGAGGGGTAGATGCGTGATAGCTGCCGCTGGTTGAAGTGGATGAAGGTGGCAGCTTTCTGTTGCATGATCTGGTGGGCCTTGGTCTCGCTCAGAGAAGACACCTGCCAACTGGAGCTGGCGGCTGGAAGACACACACACACACACACGTGCATACAAACAGACAACTATATCCTTTATGTTGGCTTGGTGATAAAACAAACACACACAAAGAAAGACTCCTTTGCCTGAAATGGACTGTGAACAATTTAAAAACAGACACATTCTTCTCTGGGGTCCAGATCCGTATAGTAAAGCAGTTTCCGGGTGTGTAATCCCTGCTCACCTTGTGTCTCTATGTCGGAGACGCCCACTGACTTGGTGTATTTGACCAGGTCTGACAGAGCCCTGGACAGCTTCATGGTCTTCTTCTTTCTGCAGGAAAACAACCAGTGAGCCAGTGGGACAGTGCTATGTTACGTCTAGGCTTACGGTATGGTTGTACAGAGCGTTTCAATGGTAACCTGCTATGTAGTACATGCTGCCATGTACCTGCTGTGGTGCAGGTGTAACATGTCACAATGGTAACAGCCCATGTCTCTGCGGTAACAGCCCATGTCTCTGCGGTAACAGCCCATGTCTCTGCGGTAACAGCCCATGGCCATGTCTGAAATCTGGCTTGCCTGCTACTTACTTAAAAACTCACTAGGGTACGCTAGCGTCCCACCTGGCCCACATCCAGTGAAATTGCAGAGCGCCAAATTCAAAAACAGAAATACTCATTATAAAAATTCATAAAACATACAATTGTTATACATAGATTTAAATATTAACTTCTTGTTAATCCAACCACGGTGTCAGATTTCAAAAAGGCTTCACGGCGAAAGCATACCATGCGATTATCTGAGAACAGTGCCCAGCAGACAAATCATTACAAACAGTAACCAGCCAAGTAGAAGAGTTAGAGTCAAAAATAGAGATAAAATGAATCAATTATCTTTGATGGTCTTCATATGGTTGCACTCAAAAGGCATTAATTTACTCAATAAATGTTTGTTTGATAAAGTCTTTCTTTATATCCAAAAACCTCCTTTTGTTCGAGCGTTTTGTTCAGTAATCCACAGGCTCAAAGGCAGTCACAACAGGCAGACGAAAAATCCAAATAGTATCCGTAAAGTTCGTAGAAACATGTCAAACAATGTTTATAATCATACCTAAGGTTGTTTTTAGCCTAAACAATCGATAATATTTCAACCGAACAATAACGTCGTCAATATAAAATAAGAAAGGCGCACTCTCGGTCGCGCGCATGAAAAAGCTCGGTGACACTGTAAGGTCCAGTCATTCAGACTACTCTTACTCCCTCATTTTTCAGAATACAAGCCTGAAATAATTTCCAACGACTGTTGACATCTAGTGGAAGGCATAGGAAGTGCAATTTGAGTCCTAAGTCAATGGATACTGTAAAGGCATTCAATAGAAAACTACAAAAATAAATCCTACTTCCTGGATGGATTCTTCTCAGGTTTCTGCCTGCCAAATCAATCCTGTTATACTCTCAGACATTATTTTAACAGTTTTGGAAACTTTCTATCCAAATCTACCAATTATATGCATAACCTAGCTTCTAGGCCTGAGTAGCAGGCAGTTTACTTTGGGCACGCTTTTTATCCAAAATTCCGAATGCTGCCACATACCCTAGTGAAGTTTTAAACTGTTAAACTGCATACTGTGTCGTAATCAGACTGCATACTATATAGAACATACTGTTTAGTAAAAAATGTATACATTAAGCAACAAATATCAACATAGTACTACTCATTCATACTTAGAAGGCATCATCGAATGCCCAATCGTGCTTATTCCCCACAATTTGTTTATTTTTGTAGAGCGTGTCCCCTATTCTGATTATCATCAAACATACATGAGTGTGAAAAAACTACTCTTCCTCAATTATGCAGTGAATTCTACTAGATGAAAAGTCCAAATCAGCATAACATCCAGGCATTTAAAGTACACTTGATTTTCGAAATTTCATAAAATGGCCTACTATCTAGTTATGGGTATTAGGATATGGCCCATGTCTCTAAAATTAAATCAAATCCAATCAAATGTTATTTGTTACATGCGCCGAATACAACAGCTGTAGACCTTACAATGAAATGCTGCTTACTTACTACAAGCCTTTAACCAACAATGCTTTAATAAGTTAAGTAAAAAATAGACAAATAAAAGTAACAAATAATTACACAGCAGCAGTAAAATAACAATAGCAAGGCTATATACAGGGGCTACCGGTACAGAGTCAATGTGCGGGGGCACTGGTTAGTCGAGGTAATTGAGGTAATATGAACATGTAGGTAGAGCTAAAGTGACTTTGCATAGATAATAAACAGAGAGTAGCAGCAGCATAAAAGAGGGGTCTGGGTAGCCATTTGATTAGCTGTTCAGAAGTCTTATGGCTTGGGGGTAGAAGCTGTCTAGAAGCTTCTTGGATCTAGACTTGGCGCGCCGGTACCTCTTGCTGTGCGGTAGCAGAGAGAACAGTCTATGACAATTTTTAGGGCCTTCCTCTGACACCACCTGGTACAGAGGTTCTGGATGGCAGGAAGCTTGGCCCCAGGGATGTACTGGGCCGTACACACTACCCTCTGTAGTGCCTTGCGGTCTGAAGCTGAGCAGTTGCCATACCAGGCGGTGATGCAACCAGTCAAGATGCTCTTGATGGTGCAGCTGTAGAACCATTTGAGGATCTGAGGACCCATGCCAAATCTTTTCAGTGTCCTGAAGGGGAATAGACTTTGTCGTGCCCTCTTCACGACTGTCTTGGTGTGTTTGAGCCATGATAGTTTGTTGGTGATGGGGACACCAAGGAGCTTGAAGCTCTCAACCTGCTCCACTACAGCCCCTTCGACGGGAATGGGGGCGTGCTCAGTGCTCATTTTCCTGTAGTCCACAATCATCTCCTTTGTCTTGATCACGTTGAGGGAGAGGTTGTTGTCCTGGCACCAAATGACCTGGTCTCTGATCTCCTCCCTATAAGCTGTCTCATCGTCGTTGGTGATCAGGCCTATCACTGTTGTGTCATCAGCAAACTTGATGATGGTGTTGGAGTCGTGCCTGGCTGTGCAGTCATGAGTGAACAGGGAGTACAGGAGGGGACTGAGCACGCACCCCTGAGCACGCACCCCTGAGAGTGCACCCCTGAGTGTTGAGGATCAGTGTGGCGGGTGTGTTGTTACCTACCCTTACCACCTGGGGGCGGCCCGTCAGGAAGTCCTTAGCTTAGTTATGAGCTTTGAGGGCACTATGGTGTTGAACACAAGCCCTGCCACATGGTGGCAGAAACATTATGTACAAAATAAGTTACAAATAACGCAAAAAAACTTACACAATAGCACAATTGGTTACGAGATCGTAAAACAGCAGCCATCTCCTTCGGCACCACTCTCTCCTAAGTCTCTATGGTAACAGTTAATGTCTCTATGGAAACAGTCCATGCCTCTACGGTAACAGTACCTGCTGTGGTGTAAGGGGGCGCGGGAGGCCATGCTGCTGCTCTCCTGGTCCGTGTCAGTGTCCTCAAGGCTGTTGGTCTTCTTCAGCTTGGCCGCCTTTTTCTGGAGGGGAGAAGGTCACAATACAGTCACAACAGCACCGATGCACTAAAGGTTCTCGAGATGAACTTAAGTGGTGGTCCGAAGCAAGCTATCTGCTTTAGTTTTCAAGATGATCGATCTCTGTCGAGTGAGGAGCTGGTTACATATTCTACATATTGTATATATTTATTTATTTTGAACACATTTCCGTTAGTTGGTAATGTCAATTCTTGATTTTTTTTAAACGTTTACGTCCGCTAGCTGGACAGGCTAATGCCGCCCCAATTCCCCGGAGTGCCTGGCTAGGGTAAAGGAGTATGTAGTGGCAAGGGTCAGGGATATAGAGCAGCTCTCCTACACAGAGGCATGTGAAATAGTTTAAGGAGCGAGGGGAGCTGAAGATATGGTGGTGGATGCTCAGCAGACTGTGGAGATTCAGAGTGTTGTTCAACAGTTGAGGGAAACTGATATACTGATGTGAAGAAGGTGGATTTTATGGTGTCCAAGAAACTGGACAGAATAGTATTTACGGCTGAAAGGTTTTGGGGTTTCCAGGACTTCACTGCCAAAACATTTTTTTTTTTTTAAATTTTACCTTTATTTAAGGCAGAACGACAGATTTGTACCTTGTCAGCTCGGGGGTTTGAACTTGCAACCTTCCGCAAAGAATACTTTCCAAAGATGGTCTCAGGCCCCAGAGCCTGTAAGGATGGGTGTTGGCAGTTGAATCTGAATAAAGGAGTACACTGAGTTTTATTCCGTTTAGATTCATTTTTTAATTATTTGGGCTGATATACAGCCAAAACAGTAGGCGCCGGCATGCACCTATTGCATTTGTTTGTGGACTGCAATAGTATCAAAGAAGAACACACTGCACAGTAGGTGGTGGCAATACACCAATAGGTGTAGTCTGTCATAAAACGTTAAAGAATAAGAAGAAAAAGGCCAATGCCGTCGAGTACTAAACTGTAAACCCATCAAAAATGGTGTAATATCCATGGTACTATCTCTGCTGATCACGTCTGTCAATCAAGTAATCCTTACCTAAAGTAGTAGACAGCTGGTGACATCTTGAGAAAGATCTCAGTCCGACAAACGGTTAAGGGATTTTTATCAATAATGACTAAATGATGTATACATTTCAATCAGGACTGACTAATCAGAATACTATTATGTTACTGTATAGATATATGCATTTTATTTTAATCCTAGTACTGAATATAATGAGTGTAATTATAATCAAGAATTAGAACAAAGACTGTCTGTTCCTTGGTAAAAATGAATGAACTTATTGTCAGACTGGCTAGAATGCTTATCTACACAGGGAGACCTTGGCCTGGTCGTAAATGATCTAAACCGGTGGGAGACGATGTAGGGAGGCTTGTGAACTATACTGCCATTGTATCAGAGTGGAGGAGGGACGGGACAGTTTATTTTCAGTTTATAACCTGTTGAAAATTGTATCATGTTCAGTACTCTCGAGAATAAACGCTATTACTGGACTTTGATCTCTGCCCATTTTATGCAAATAAGTATCTTACAAATCCTTAGAAGTGCGCTGAGTGTATTAATTGAATTGGTTGATAAACATATAGGAATTTCATTCCCCTAACAATTGGTCCTTCGAACGCCGGAACCAAATACCCGTCTCTGTCATCTGAAGGTAGTACGCCGAAAACCGTGCACGGGCGGGTCTAAATCTTTTTTATTTATAATCTGACTACTTAGTTATAGAAATGTGATACCATCAAAATGACTCAAAATTGAATCACATCAACTTAACAAGTAATGTAGTTAGTTATCTTGCTAGTTGGCTAGCTAGTTACAACAAGTAGATATGTTGCTAGCTAGCATGTCATTTAGCTATTAGTTTATTCCAAGTAACAATTTAAGACGACATAAATCTGTAGGACAAGTAGTGTAACTCTAATACAGTCATCAAGGCAGGACCCACTCATTTCATTCATACTAACAAATAAGAAATGCCACATATCCCTGTCAATAGTTGGAGTAGGATGATTGCAGAGCACCCTGCCTCAGACGATCAGATGTGCATATCTATTCATATTATAGCTCGCAAACTCCATTCCTTTGCTGTGATGATTTATTTGTTTGTCTTTCACTTTTGTCTCACATAATCTATTCAGCTCTCCTGTGTCCAGCTCCCAGAGATCAACCAAGTGCTGTTCACCAAGCATGGGCTGATTCTCTCACCTGTGAGGAGAACCACACTACTGCAGTTTGAACTAGCCCTGCCGTCACCATTTAGACATTGGGACCAGGTATGCATCTGCCTGTTGTCTATTCGTTGGGGGTTTTGTCTTGCACAGTGTAGTGCACTATAGAGTTGAAGATACACATGCTTGTTTGAGCATCTCGAAGACTAATGTAGAATCAGTTTAATACAGGATTGACGTCCCCGTCCCCCACGTAAGACGGTTGAGCTAACGTAGGCTAATGTGATTAGCATGAGGTTGAAAGCAACAAGAACATTTCCCAGGACATAGACATATCTGATATAGGCAGAAATCTTAAATTCTTGTTAATCTAACTGCACTGTCCAATTTACAGTAGGTATTACAATGAAAGAATACCATGCTATTGTTTGAGGAGAGTGCACAGTTATGAACTTTAAAATGTATTCATAAACGAATTAGGCACATTTGGACAGTCTTGATACAACATTTTGAACAGAAATGCAATGATTCCTTGGATTTAAAAAAAACAGTCTACAGGACTGTTTGGCTAGCACAGACTGGAACATGTTCCGTGATTCCTCGGATGGCATTGAGGAGTACACCACATCAGTCACTAGCTTCATCAAAAAGTGCATCAATGATGTCATCCCCACAGTGACTGTACACACATACCCCAACCAGAAGACATGGATTACAGGCAATATTCGCACTGAGCTAAAGGGTAGAGCTGCCGCTTTCAAAGAGCGGGACTCTAACCTGGAAGCTTATAAGAAATCCCGCTATGTCCTCCGACAAACCATCAAACAGGCAAAGTGTCAATACAGGACTAAGATTGAATCGTACTACACTGGCTCTGACGCTTGCAAACTATTACAGACTACAAATGGAAACACAGCCGAGAGCTGCCCAGTGACACAAGTCTACCAGAGGCTACCAGACAGTGTGATCACGCTCTCCGCAGCCGATGTGAGCAACACCTTTAAACAAGTCAACATTCACAAGGCCGCAGGGCCAGTGTACTCCGAGCATGCGCTGACCAACTGGCAAGTGTCTTCACTGACATTTTCAACCTCTCTCTGTCTGAGTCTGTAATACCAACATGTTTCAAGTAGACCACCATAGTCCCTGTGCCAAGAACACCAAGGTAACCTGCCTAAATGACTACCAACCCGTAACGCTCACATCTGTAGCTATGAAATGCTTTGAAAGGCGGGGATGCGATGGCTCACATCACCATCATTATCCTGGAAACCCTAGACCCACTCCAATTTGCATATCGCCCCAACAGATCGACAGATGATGCAAACTCTATTGCACTGAATACTATTCATTGACTACAGCTCAGCGTTCAACACCATAGTGCCCTCAAGGCTCATCAATAAGCTAAGGACCCTGGGACTAAACACCTCCCTGTGTAACTGGATCCTGGACATCCTGACGGGCCGCCCCCAGGTGGTAAGGGTAGGTAACAACACATCTGCTATGCTGATCCTCAACACGTGGGCCCCTCAGGGGTGCGTACTCAGTCCCCTCCTGTACTCCCTGTTCACTCACGACTGCATGGCCAGGCACGACTCCAAAGCAATCATTAAGTTTGTCAATGACCCAACAGTGGTTGGCCTAATCACCGACAACGATGAGACAGCCTATAGGGAGGAGGTCAGAGACCTGGACCATGTGGTGCAAGAACAACAACCTCTCCCTCAACGTGATCAAGACAAAGGAGATGATTGTGGACTACAGGAAAAAGAAGAACGAGCACTCCCCCATTCTCATCGACAGGGCTATAGTGGAGCAGGTTGAGAGCTTCAAGTTCCTAGGCATCCACATCACCAACAAACGAACAGGGTCCAAGCACACCAAGACAGTCGTGAAGAGGGCACAACAAATCCTATTCCCACTCAGGAGACTTGATTTGGCATGGGTCCTCAGATCCTCAAAAGGTTTTACAGCTGTGCCATCAAGAGCATCCTGACAGGTTGCATCACCGCTTGGTATGGCAATTGCTCGGCCTTAGACCGCAAAGCACAACAGAGAGTAGTGCATACGGCCCAGTACATCACTGGGGCCAAGCTTCCTGCCATCCAGGACCTCAATACCAGGCGGTGTCAGAGGAAGGCCCTAGGTACAAGAGGCTTCTAAACAGATTCTACCCCCAAGCTATTAGACTCCTGAACATCTAATCAAATGGCTACCCAGACTATTTGCATTGCCCCACCCCCTCTTCTACGCTGCTGCTACTCTCTGTTATTATCTATGCATAGTCACTTTAATAACTCTACCTACATGTATATATTACCTCCATTACCTCAACACCGGTGCCCCCGCACATTGACTCTGTACCGGTACCCCCTGTATATAGCTCAGCTATTATTTTACTGTTGCTCTTTAATAATTTGTTATTCTTATTGCTTACTATTTTAGGTATTTTCTAAAAACAGCATTGTTGGTTAAGGGCTTGTTAGTAAGCATTTCACAGTAAGGTCTACCTACACCTGTTGTATTCGGCACATGTGACAAATAACATGTCATTTGATTTGATCCGTCTGAAACGTTCACATACACTGCTGCCATCTAGTGGACAAAACCTAAATTGCACCTATATTCTTAAATCATACATTGACCTTTCTCTTGTATAAGACTATAAAAACAATGTAAAACAATTATTACAAACTCATGTTTTTTTCTTTGTATTATCTTTTACCAGATTTAATGTGTTATATTCTCCTACATTAATTTCACATTTCCACAAACTTCAAAGTGTTTCCTTTCAAATGGTATCAAGAATATGCATATTCTTGCTACAGGACCTGAGCAACAGGCAGTTAGATTTGAGTATGTCATTTTAGGCGAAATATATATTTTTTTAAAAGGGTCCGATCCTCAGGTGACAGATTATTTTACTATTGTAAGATGCAGTGGGGAGAATGATATTGCCCCCGTCAGGAGCCCAGGATTTTGCCATAGATGGTAGAGCTCTCGTCTCTGGAATACACAGGTATTATGTAAGGACTGGAGTTGGGAAACTCTGTGCTAAAGCACTGGTCTCCATCTACATCGGTCGGCTACATTGGTGACCACGGTGGGATCCTTTCCATGGGCCTGAGCGGCAAACAAAGGCTCCTGGAAAGAATTCTGAAGTATCTGTTGATGACAGTTCTATAGTCACCATCAGAGGCTCAGGCTTTTGGCATAGATGGTAAAGCTCTCATTCCTGGACTGCAGCGTTGTAAGATTGCGCCCTCCACAGTACTTGATGTACATTGATTGGTACTGCAGCTGACACTATATAGATACTTCAAATACTGCCTGAGACACCTTTGCGATTTGTCTCCGTACTCAATGAATGGTGAAACACTATTTGTGATGGTGTTTTTTGATGGAATGTATATATATATGAGACGTCCATTTGGAAAACACGTCTGACGCTCAGACTCAGAGTTTGTAGAATAATGAATGGCGTGGCAAGGTTTTGGCACCGTCAGCCTTTAGGTCCTAGAAAAGTGAATCATTTAAACCAGCATGTAGTATTTGAAACTCAAACGTGAACTTCCCAGCTGCTTTTTGTATAATCCCACAGCCTCCATACCTTATTTTCCAATATTATGCATTCCTGCCATGGTATTGGGTAGCTTGCCATTTGAGAGTGGATCTGGTTTACAACTCTGGTTATCTTATTGCAGAGCACATTGAACAACTGTTTGTGGAGAACATTGTATTGCAAGGTAAGCTATATGTGTAGGCTATGTCCCACGTATTGGCTAATATGCAGATGCAGCTGTGGTTTTGAAACCTCTATTCTAGCATACATGACACACATCTTTCTTTCTACATGATTGAATGTTTATTTAAGCCTGCGGCTAGTTACATGAAATGAGACATACAGTGAGTGTACCAAACATTAGGAACGCCTTGTTAATATTGAGTTGCACCCCCTTTTGCCCTCAGAACAGCCTCAATTCATCGGGGCATGGGCTCTACAAGGAGTCGAAAGCGTTCCACAGGGATGCTGGTCCACGTTGACTCCAGTGCTTCCCACAGTTGTCTCAAGTTGGCTGGATGTCCTTTGGGTGGTGGACCATTCTTGATACAGACAGGAAACTGTTGAGCGTGAAAACCCCAGAACTGTTGCAGTTCTTGACACACTCAAACCGGTGCGACTGGCACGGACTACCATACCCCGTTCAAAGCAACTTAAATATTTTGTCTTGCCCATTTACCCTATGAATGGCACACATACACAGTCCCTGAATCATGAATTTTCTCAAGGCTTAAAAATCGTTATTTAACCTCAAACCTGTCTCCCCCTTTCATCTACATTGATTTAATAAGTGCCATCAATAAGGGATCATAGCTTTCTGCTGGATTCACCTGGTCAGTCTATGTCATGGAAAGAGCAGGTGTTCCTAATGTTTTGTACACTCAGTGTATAATCACGTCAAAACATGATTGTGAATTTACTGACAGAGAGATGGCTAATGATACACAAATGTACATTCACAGTAGCTGGCTAGGCTAGTCAAACTAACATAGGCTAGATTTCAATAAATTGGCTAAATGGTCAACGGCGTTACCTCTTCATACGATCAAGACAATTTCATATTGCATGCTGCATATTTCAAGTGCACTTGAAAACAGTTATCTTATTTCAGTATTTGGGAGTTAGGTATATTATCTCTTCCTTAGACAACAGCTCGCATTTTCACAAGAGGCTGTGTTTACATCTAGTTCCAAGTTCAGCACTTCAGCAAATTTACCTGAGCAGACAGTGTTGAAATATAGTTTCTCTGAGAAGATTTGCAAGAATTTACGGTGCCAACAAATATTATAGTCATCAAAATAATGTTTTACTGTTATATACAAAAAAAAATCTAACTCCTCCCTCAGCGGGGATCGATCAACTTCAAGTTTTTCGGCTTTGGCCCACCACCTAATTGTGTCTGAAATTGCATCCTATCCCTACTACAAAAGTATTGTACTTCCACAAAAAATCTGGACTACAAAGAGCAGGGGTAGAATTAGCCGTGGGCTGATTTTTGTCAGAGCGGAGGGTCGCGGGGCCGGAACATGATTATAATAATTTGTACACATCAAATTGACCCCAACTAAGCCCCCCCAAAAATGGTATTTGAAAATACAGATTTCATACCTAGATTACATTGACACACAAACAAATTTATTTTTTATTCAAGGGAACATATTTCCGAAATTAAAAAAATCTGAATTCCTTATGATTTCACAGTATTTTTTTTAACCCAAACTAATATACACACTGAGTATGCAAAACATTTGGAACACCTGTTCTTTCCATGACATAGACTGACCATTTCAAATCAGTGTAGATGAAGGGGAGGAGACAAGGTAAAGAAGAATTGTTAAGCCTTGAGACAATTCAGACATGGATTGTGTATGTGTGCCATTCAGAGGGTGAATGGGCAAGACAAAAGGTTTAAGTGCCTTTGAACAGGGTATGGTAGTAGGTGCCAGGCGCGCCGGTTTGGATGTGTCAAGAACTGCAACACTGCTGGGTTTTTCACGCTCAACAGTTTCTTGTGTGTACCAAGAATGGTCCACAGCCCAAAGGACATGCAGCTAACTTGCCACAACTGTGGGAGGCATTGGAGTCAACATGGGCCAGCATACCTATGGAACGCTTTCAACACCTTGTAGTCCATGCCCTGACAGATTGAGGCTGTTCTGAGGGGAAAAGGGGGTGCAACTCAAAATTAGGAAGCTGTTTCTAATGTTTTGTACACTCAGTGTCAATATTTTTTTTTACTAAAAACTTTGGGGGGCTCAAAACAATTTTTTTCTTCTGTTCCAGTTTTGACCTGCGGGCCGCCTGTTACCGACCCGTGATATAGGGTGTAGGGTGTGATTTCAAACAGCCATGGATCTAAATGGACATGTTTTAAATGGAACATGATACTGACTTGACATTCCTCAAAAGACTAAGGAAATGGAATGAGAAGAGTGGTAAATTCAATCATGTTGAGATAACAACAGGAATTAAGGAGAGGAGTGGAGACCAGGGTCGTGTTAAGCAGGTACAAAACAGAAACGTTTCAAAATGCTTCTTAATGGAAGAAACAAAAATGTGCATTCTTATAAGACAAGCTCAGTTGGTACGGTAGCACCTCCAAAGTGTTTTCCATCAGTACTGTAACACTATGTTGAATCAAAACATTTCACTACGTTATGGCCTACTGAACATGACCCAAGAAAGATGACCTGGAAGGTGGACAGGAGAGGAGAGAGTGAGGAAGAGGAGGTGGGGTGGCGAATGAAGCCCACCTTGCGTTTGGAGAAACTTCCCATGAAGCTCCTGCCTAGACGCTTGTTGGTGCTGGGGTTGGCTTCGTCCCCTGTGTCAGCATCATCATCACCTTTGCCCTGGAAGAGAAGGAGCACACAAACACACACAATTCAGCACCTCCTTTAAACATTTTGTTGCCACAAAGACACCTGTCCAGTTCCAAAGTGATACATTTGTAGAGGCTTTCTAAAACATTTATGAAGACACACACACACACCTATTTTCTTCACCATGTTTATTGTCTTCACATAAGCAATGCCTAGAGACTAATTCGAATGCTAATGTCCTTATTGAAATTGATTTGCGCTTGATGTGTGTGTGTGTGTGTGTGTGTGTATGTGTGTGTATGCGTGTGTGGTTGCTTGAATGCATGCATGCATGTGAGTATATGTGTGTACTGTTGCTTGCATTAGGCACCCTGGGTAGGAGGCATTGCCTCCTCAATCAGCCATAGCCCTCCGCTGCTGCTAGGCCACACTACTTAATGTTTATCATGATTAGGAGAGCAAGAGAGAAAGGGCTCAATTACAATGCTAATGAAACATTCTACTAATAATGGGCATCCCTGAATACTTATATAAGTGTTCTATAAGTGTTGCTTCTCCGGCTTGCAGTGGTACTTAACGAAATGTCCCTTTATATTACTTACAGTGGTAGTACAACCCTGACAGAATAAGTGTGCAGAGGCTCTCTTCTTCACTCCACTCACACCCCCGTTGGGTGTGCGTGCGGTAGCCTACATTTCTTCACTGTCTACAACAGACCTGGGGGTTCAAATACTATTTGAAATCATTTTAAATTCTGGATCTGTGCTTGATTGAGCATGCCTGTTGCAATGGAACCAATAGAAAAGTCCAGGCAGGTTAAAGCAAACACTCAAAGTATAGAATATGAACCCAGTTCTAGTCTACAGAGCAGTGGTTGTTACCTTGGAGGCTGACTGATCGGTGGGCTTCCCCGTGGGGGACAGGGTGGCGATGGTGAAGCTGTCTGGGTCCTCCCGGTCGCGGATCTTAGACTCCTTCAGCAGGTTGTCCAGCTTCTTCTTAGCCACGTTCTCGACCTGCTTCCTGGTCATGGATGTCTGGGAGGGGGAGGGATGGGGGTGAAAGAGTGAGGGTAAAGGGGAGAGAGAGAGACAGAGAGAGAGAGAGAGACAGAGAGAGACAGAGACAGAGAGACAGAGAGAGACAGACAGAGAGACAGAGAGACATAGAGACAGAGAGACAGAGACAGAGAGAGAGAGAGAGGAGGAGGAAGGTGAAGAAAGGGGGGGCGAGAGAGAATTACAGGGTCTAAGTACAACCATATATTGCAACAAAGAAAGATATTTTCATTTTGTTCTGATTTACAAAATAAATGGTTGGTCAATGGTCATGCAATATGTCAGAGAAAAGACAATAAGGACAGTACTGTAGAAAAACATTTTTGTTTATTCTTTTATGTGGAAAAACCTCATGATGTTATGCCTAAAGACTCAGGACAAAATTAGAGCACTATAGGAAACAGGGTGCCATTTAAAACCACAGAATATTTCAGCATATAAGCATATAATATTTCATTGGTTGAATATGAGATTAGTTTTATATAACAATCTGCAATATTGTAATGTACTGATGTGTACTATTTGATAAAGAGTAAAGAAACAATTCTATGAGCACTGACAACATGCATATTGGATTCAAACTAATTTGTGTGCAATCCTTAGGCATTGTGTAATATTGTTCATTGTAATTTAATGTACACTTAGTATACAAAACATTAGGAACACCTTCCTAATATTGAGTTCCATCCCCCCTCACATTTGCCCTCAGAACAGACTCAATTCGTCGGGGGATAGACTCTGCAAGATGTTGAAAGCGTTCCACAGGGATGCTGGCCCATGTAGACTCCAATGCTTCCCACAATTGTGTTGGCTGGATGTCCTTTGGGTGATGGACCATTCTTGATACACACGGGAAACTGATGAGTGTGAAAAACCCAGCAGCGTTGCAGTTCTTGACACAAACCGGCGCACAAAACTGTTGTTTTGCACATTCACCTTCTGAACGGCACACATACACAATCCATGTCTCAAGGCTTAAAATCCTTCTTTAACCTGTGTCCTCTCCTTCATCCAGTGGTTCCCAAATGTTTTATAGTCCTGTACCCCTTCAAACATTCATCCTCCAGCTGCGTACCCCATCTAGCACTAGGATCAGCTCACAAATGTTGTTTTTTATCATCATTGTAAGCCTGTCACACACACTATATGATACATGTATTTAACACAAGAATGAATGCAAGTTTTTGTCAAACTCGGCTTGTGGGAAGTGGCAAAGAGCTCTTATAGGACCAGGGCACAAATAATAATAATCAATAATTTTGCTCTTTATTTAGCCATCTTACATATACAACTTGATTTGATCATCAAAAAATGTGATTAACTCAAAACAAGTTAATGAAAAGGGTGTGCTTGAAAGGATGAACATAACTCTGCAATGTTGGGTTGTATTGGAGAGACTCTCAGTCTTAAATCGTTTTCCACACACAGTCTGTGCCTGTATTTAGTTTTCATGCTATTGAGGGCCCGAGAATCCACACTCACATAGGTACGTGGTTGAAAAGGGTATCAGTGTCTTAACAGCGCGATTTCCCAAGGCAAGAAACTCTGAGCGTAGCCCAATCCAGAAATCTGGTAGTGGCTTCTGATTTAATTACATTTTCACAGAACAGCTTGTTGCAATTTCGATGAGGCTCTCTTGTTCAGATATCAGTAAGTGGACTGGAGGCAGGGCATGAAAAGAATAAGGAATCCAGTTGTTTGTGTCATCCATTTCAGGAAAGTACCTGCGTAATTGCGCACTCAGCTCACTCAGGTGCTTCACTATATCACATTTGACGTTGTCCATAAGCTTGAGTTAGTTTGCACACAAAAAAACATACAATGATGGAAAGACCTGTGTTGTCCTTGTTAATCCAGACAGAGAAGAGCTCCAACTTCTTAATCGTAGCCTCAAATTTGTCCCGCACAGAGAGTCCTAGATTCAGAACATTCAGGCGAGAATAGGCCAGTGAGAAACTATATATATACAGTGCCTTGCGAAAGTATTCGGCCCCCTTAAACTTTGCGACCTTTGCCACATTTCAGGCTTCAAACATAAAGATATAAGATATCATTCAGGCGAGAAAATACATCACCCAGATAGGCCAGTCGTGTGAAAAACTCTTCATCATATAAGTGGTCAGACAAGTGAAAATTATGGTCAGTAAAGAAAACTTTAAGCTTGTCTCTCAATTCCAAAAAATGTGTCAATACTTTGCCCCTTAATAACCAGCGCACTTCTGTATGTTGTACAAGTGTTACATATCACTGCAGAAAATACACGAGAGTTCAGGGGCCTTGCTTTAACAAAGTTAACCATTTTCACTGTGGGGTCCAAAATATCTTTCAAGCTGTCAGGCATTCCCTTGGCAGCAAGAGCCTCTCGGTGGATGCTGCAGTGTACCCAAATGGCGTCGGGAGCAACTGCTTGCACTCACGTTACCACTCCACTATACCTCGCTGTCATGGCTTTTGCGGCCACAGGACAAATACCAACACATCTTGAACACCAAAGTCCATATGATGTCACAAAGCTGTCCAGTGCTTTAAAAGGATCCTCTCCTGTTGTCCTGGTTTACAGTGGTTTACAGAAGAGGATGCCTTTCTTAATTGACCCCTCCCCCATAAACATAACGGACATATACCAGGAACTGTGCCACGTCTGTTGACTCATCCAGCTTGTATGCGAAGCAGTAATTGTTTCGACTGATGCGTCGTGGAACCGTGTTGCTTGATGAAGGCATTGTTTGTATAGTGTTTTGGGGCCTTTTCCCCCAGCATTTTCCCAGCCATATCCACGTCAGCAGGAAGAATTAAGTCCACAACAATAGTATGGAGCTTGCCTGTCCTTGCCCCTCGGTAGTTCACCATATAAGACGCTTCTAGCCCCTTCTTATTAACTGTACTTGTTGTTTTTATACGTCTTACTACTCGAAAGTCGTCTATATTGTCGCTCAAAAAACTCCTGTGGCTTGTTTTTCAAAGTGTCATGTTTCGTTTCTAAATGTCTGCACAAGAGTGAACCCGCGAGAGAGTAACGGTTAATGTGATTGGATGTTCATTAGTTGGCTACCTGTAGTTGACATTGTGTTGTTATTTCGCTGAACACTAGATGGTTGAATTTTCATTTTTGGCAGTGAAATGAGGCTACTCAGGTGAGAAAAAAAACCTCACCCAAATGTATAGCCCCGTTGGAAAATATAAATGGACTGTTTGAAAATAAAAAATAAATGTCAACCACATTTTTATTTGGCCATGCTCCCGACGGCATTACGCGTACCCCCGATGGCATTACGCGTACCCCAGTTTGGAATTACCTGGTCTACACTAATTTAAGTGACATCAATAAGGGATCATAGCTTTCACCTGGTCAGTCTATGTCATGGAAATGTTCTGTATCCTCAATGTATAGTGTCAAAAGAGAGCACTATGGAAGTTGGACCTGAAACCACTTGCATGCTTCTACCACTAGATGGGAGAGTTATACCACAAACAAACTCCTGTCATCGGTCTCAACATGTACATAGACAATGTCCTGAGATACAAGTAACTAGCAAGTTTAGTCCTTTTTTAAAAATCAAAACAGATGTACATAGCCAATAGCTACATTATCCAAGCAGTCTTCAATTGTTTCCATCCACATAATACACATGCTATTTATCACACCTTCAGGACCACCAACTGTAATGGGCTTAACGACAACTATCTTGTCATATCAGTGAGGAGGGAAAGGAGAAGCAACCATTGAGAGAAATTGGGACGTATCCTAAAGATTACACCATTGGTCATGGTAAAGCTTTTCACTTTGACTAAGGTTTCATACAAAAATAGAATTCCCATGTCCATTCTAACGATTCTATTTCGATGGTTTCATAAATACCTCGGCACTGGCATTGGACAGCAGAGTCACAGGTGTAGTGTGCACATATGTGTGTTAAATAGGATATGATTGGGGCGGGGTGATGTTTAAAGAAGTCTGAGAAGGACCGCGTTTTATAGTACATTCCACTTCAGAATGCATGGACGACAATGAAAAGATAGAGCGAGAGATAGGTACACAGAGGGAACAAAAGAGCTTTACGACAGAGAAGACGAGACATGAGGAGGGGGCCACAACGGACACGGGCGAATGCTTAGTTGGGACATCATTCATCAAGTACAAACAGGAACGGAAATCTTATCCCTGACATAAACATGCATTCCCACAATCACGAACGCACATTTACCAGCACAGATAATGATACAATAATAACAGCGACAAACATACTTGGGTTGTTTCTAGACTCTAATTAGGAACAAACAACATCCAGCAAAATATACAATACAATATACAATACAGACCAAAATATACTGTATTATTTTTAATATAGAATAGATCAACCGCAGAGATGGAGGGATTCAAATGGGTAAATGGAGGGAGGAGGAGGAGGAGGAGGAGGAGGAGGAGGGGCGGGGTCCTTACATCTCCGTTCATCAGTTTGCAGTCGTCCTCCATCTCGTCAGCGCTGTCTTCATCCGTCACGTCGCCCTCCTCATTGTCCTCGTCGATGTTCGGCGGGAGCTTCTTGCCCTGGCGAACAAAAGTGGCGTTAATATGTGGGTCATATTTATTAGGCACCAAACAGAACAAAAACATTCTGTATGAGGGATGGAATACCTGAATAGGATCAATAAGAATCGCACATGTTCATACTTCTTTGCAAAGTGTTTTTCGATTGCATGCTCTAATGAAGTAGCACCAAGTAGCACCATTTCATGAGTTTCTGGGTAGAAGTTACCCTTAGGCCAGGTGTAGAATCATGTAACCCTCCTCAATACTCTACCTGAACCATTTGAGATGGGTAAACAAACTGACCTGTACTCCATTCTAGGACCTTTTCATCTGTATGCCAGTGTGTGGGTCAGTTCGGGTTTGAATTTTACATTTTTGTTGAACTAGATAACATAATACTGTCTAATTCAGTGTAAACACTAAATGGGTTGTTATTGCTCAGAGGTGCTGAGTGCTATTAACATGGTGTGTAGTAAAGGATGTAGCTTTTTGCACTATATTTCCCCAATCTAAACCAATAGGCTTTCTTCCTCAGTGCTAAAGGTGTACCAGCCGTAACAGCTACAGCAGCCACTAGGACTGTTCCCATACCAGTATATCTGGGGGTAGTGTTCAGAATGGTGTCATGTTGTAGATAGAAATATCATACATAAAGCTGACACAAATGCCTATTCTCCTTGACAAAGAAGAATGTCTATTCTACATGATACATTTCTATTTGTCCTGTAAAATGACACCTTCTAAACATGCTGTTAACCAGTAACGGTTTGATTGAATGACACAAACGGCCCTGCTGAGTAGCAGCCTTACACTCTACGAGAGGGACATGAGGGGTAGAGGGGTAAATATGTCAGGGATCGATGCAGCAGTGAAGGATTGGTCTCCATCTTGCCGGTCGCCGGTTTTCCAAGGTTCAACGAGGGGATGTTTGTTTGATTTTCTCAGCAGCAATCATGGTCAATAACTAGGTCCGAGGCTGTGATATTATATTATTCAATGGAGAGCCGCGTGGATTCTGTTCTGGCTTCAGGATTGGTCGAAAATCAATAAAGAAGCTACGGCTGCATTGAGTGTCATCGGACAGTTTTGCAAGCAGTGTGCACGTTGTGAGTGGAGTGGAATGAGTTAAAGGCCAATTCGGTGAATTCACCAATTTGTAAGTCGCTCTGGATAAGAGCGTCTGCCAAATGACTTAAATGTAATGTAAATGTAATTCCACCCAAAGACTTTTGGTATTTGTTTCTTTAGTCCATTGTTGATATAGTTCCAAAATGTTTTGCATGTCAGCAATCAAGTATTCCGGACATTTACCTTTCAATATACAGAAGTCCAGCCGATATGATTAAATCATTCGGGGGGGGGGGTTCCTTTAAGTGCTGTGTTAAACATCCTAGTGTGCTTCTGGTATGCAATGTTTTAGAACCATCATAAGAAGTGGTCTCTTTTGGAGCCGCACACACGCGCACACACACACACACACACACACACACACACACACACACACACACACACACACACACACACACACACACACACACACACACACACACACACACACACACACACACACTATTGACAGTTAATTGAAACACAGACAAAACTATAATGATCCACAATCAAATGAGAAAATCCATCCCCTCAGCCAGGTCCAAACGATCATGTAGGAGGGATGTTATAGTACAATCACACGCAGCTCTACTGGACAGCTGCCACATGGCAGTGTGGTGTGAATGCCAACCAGGCCTTGGTACTGGGCCTTCTTCCACTAAAGCACCTGGCATCAATAAACCCTCCTTAACTTCAAAACTGGCTGTTCTGTCTTGGCTGCTAATGTGGAGTTGATGGAGGCAACTCAGTTCGTTGCAGACATGCATGTGTCTTAACACTCTTAAAAGGTTTCCTCTCGTCGTCTCCTTTCTTTAGTGATAATGAAAAGAAAAAAGCTGGATAGCTGTCAGCCATATAGATTTGGCCAGTCACGTCCTTTCAAGGTCAGAGGGCATGAAGGAGAGGACGACTTCCGAAGACCCACTAGGGCCAAATCAGAGTGATTCTTAAGCTGTCTGTCTGGGGAAGACGTGTGGAGTTGAGGCTGTATTTAGAACAGTGTGGTAACTAGCGCTAGGAGTGCCCATTGACCCATAGCAGCCTGATGTGCCTGAAGTCAGCTACAGGTTGAACAATTTCCAACTCCATTTATGTAGCGAGAAGGAAGGAACTCGGGCGCCTCACCTTTTTTAGAAATGAATTTGCTTGTTTCTAATATGATGTATTGCTTTTGGCAATATTCCTCCCTTTCTGTAATGTGACAAGGGTTCCAATCAAGGATTCTATTTCAATAGTCCGCAGATCCACAATTCGCTGTATCAGGTGTATAACTGCTGAGAAAGAAACACAAGCCTGAACACCCAGTAGATCTCCTCTCTGGGACCGATGGTGGAAAGACCCCTGGACTATGGCTGGCTGCTAAGAATAATACTTCTGTGTGTGTGTCTGGTCGTGTGTGAATATGCGAATGCAAAGTGTTTACCTTGACGAGGATCTTCCCTTTGAGGGTGTCTGGGGAGGGCAGGTGGCCCTGTTCGTCTGCCTTGACGGCCGAGAGGTCCAGCTTGTCTCCCATCACCTCCACCAGGTACTGGGCCATCTTCTTCTGCTGGGGGACGCTGCAGTGGTTCTCTATGGACAGGATCACTGGGTAGCTGACAGGGACAGACATGGGTTATCACAACATCTGAGACTGGAGGACAAAGACTCGGGTACAGCCAGAGATAAAGCCATCAATCTATATCGTGTCAGACATCTATGGTACAGCCTTGGCACTGGGTTATCACTACTCAGACAGTTGATGACTCAGACATGGGTTTTCAATTTGTCACTAGAGTTTCAGTCCAATGTCATCACCTTCAACCCTCTGAAATGTGATTTTGAAGTGCCTCAGAAAATTACAACATTCTCTGAAGTTGAATACATTCCTTGCTGTTCAAACAATTATGTACAAATAGTCTTGCACTAAAGATCACCCAAATATGCATGCAGACTCACGCGCATCTTGATGGGATTTTTTATTTACCTTTATTTAACTAGGCAAGTCAGTTAAGAACAAATTCTTATTTTCAATGACGGCCTAGGAACAGTGGGTTAACTGCCTGTTCAGGGGCAGAACGACAGCTTGTCAGCTCGGGGATTTGAACTTGCAACCTTTCGGTTACTAGTCCAACACTCTAACCACTAGACTACCCTGCCGCCGATTATCACCTACAGTAGCACTGTGCGTGTGTGTGCGTGTGCGTGCGTGTGCGTGTGCGTGTGTGTGTGTGTGTGTGTGAGAAAGCAGGTCATATAGAAACACTCGCTTGTTCCAGTAAGCCTGTAGGAGTGTCAAGCCTGCATTTCTCTGTCTACTAAGGCACACAACACAGCCCATCATAACCCAAGACATGATGGTCGCCGACGTTCCCTGTTCTGTCCTCAAAAACATGTGTGTGGGTTAGACTGCAATTGCTATGGGTACTACTCAAAACACTACATCGTCTGGCAGTGCCTTTCAACTATGATCCCAGGGATTCGTTGTGTAGTCTGATAGATTTCATTCTAGCGGAGCATCAATTTGTACGCTTGCTTTGTTCAAGAAAAACAACTAAATGAAATAGACTGAGTCACTGAGAACCACCTATTTGTTTTAAGGAATATTAAGAGATAATTATCTTTAATAGTTTGTGATTTATACATGACTATAATAATTCAGTAAAAATAAATGTTTTTAACCATGAGCCTTGTTCATTGATGTATCTAATGCATTACATACCCTACGGTAAAGAAGACTACATCTGAATGCCATACTGCAACCATTAGCATAAACGCACAATGTTGTTCGGCTCACTATTGCGTGCATGACAAAAAGCTCTCATCAGACCCCTATCTCATGAAACACCATACTGGCGGCAATTGAATTCAACGTCTCATTCCCACGCATTCTCCTATATAGGCTCAGGATGAACGACACGGCATAAGGGAGAGTTGTGAATTGAGATGATGTGCGAGCGAATGTCTCAGAACCTCATTTTCCATGTGCCTGGGAAACGAGCTGAAGTATCTATAAAAGGAGAAGAGGAGAACAAAAGGAGAAGAAAGAGATGAAAATCAAAGCAGCGACACACTTACTCGTTTTTCAAAAAGGCGTACTTGTTGATGGTCTCGATGACGTCTTTGAAGAGGATCTTGGAGGTGAGCGTGTAGCCGTGGTGCACGATGGGCTCTCCGTCCTGCCCGTCCCAGCAGTCCACTTCAGTGGAGGGGAATAAGAAGAAAGGGGCGAATGAGAGGAGCGACCATGAGAAGGGAAGGGCACTCAGACAGTTAATAGCCCTGGGTTACTACATTAACCATGCTCTGTTACTTACTAGGGACCCATTACAGTCACTGACTGTGATGATCGACATAGTGAATATTTCTAACACTGTATAACTTACTAGGGACCCATTACAGTCACTGACTGTGATGATAGACATAGTGAATATTTGTAACACTGTATGTAACCTGCGTGTGTATATGTGCACGGGTACATGCTTTCTGGCAAACATGTATTTGGGTGCATGTGTTTCTTTACGCACAAATGTTTGGGTGTCTGCGTGTGTGCTCATGAGGGAGTGAACGGCGTCTCTCACTGACCCTCCACGCAGCGGCAGCCGGCCTGCAGCACCCAGGCGTACATGTCGACGCGGGACTGGGACATGAGCTGGTCGCCCATCAGGTAGGTGTTGTGGGACGAGGCGATGAAGTAGTTGCAGAGCGGCTGCGACATGTCTTGGGTCACCTCGTAGTGCTCCGGGTTGAAGATGTCCCCCGCCGGGCTGCGCATGTAGCTGGTGAAACCTGGGTCACACACAAAAAGAACATTTTTTTACAACATTTTGCAACTGAAAATGAACATGAACGATCCTTATTGGACAAGCAAGT